>NC_041385.1:662329161-662364970 GCF_002162155.2 Triticum dicoccoides | reverse complement strand
GCTTCTCCTTCTTCCTCATGGCCCCGTCAAGGAGGTTCTCGGCCGTAGAGAAGGGAAAGGCCCGCCAGGCCGAGCCTGCCTCTCCCCTGCCCAAGCGCGGTCACGGCCGCCCTCGCAAGTGCCCCGTGGCCTCCACGGCGGCTCCCCGTGGCCGCGGAGGTGACCTCCCGCATGGCGATGGGTGGCCGGCCGCGGGCGGGGTGTGTGTTTCGGCCGTGCGACCCCCGAAGCCGCGCTCTCGCGCTGCGGAGGTGCTGTCAGAGTTTGTTGTGTGGGCAGTGGAGCCGGCCAGCGCCCGGCTTCAGCTCCCTCGCTTCCTCCTAGGTGAGCTCTCGGCTAGCGCCCCGGGCGGCCTCTGGCTCCAGGCAGACGGCTGCTGCAGCCGGGACTCGTGGGCTTCGCTGGAGGTCTTCGCAGCCGGGAGCCTGGTCCTGACCCGCGGCTGGCAGACGTTCGCCCGCGCGCGTGGCCTGAGCCGCCGATGCACCCTGCACTTCAAGTTCGACGGCGATGCCACCCTCTATGTGAGGGTGTTTGGGGAAGATGGTCGCCGCGCAGGGTGCTGCCCTGAAGACAACGACCACGGCCGGGGACCCAGCCCTGGAGGGGATGGAGAGGACAGCGCGCGCGTGGCTGGCGGCGCCCAGGATTCCTCAAGCTTCACTGGTTCCTCTTCGGGCAGCGACTGTTCTAGCAGCGGCCGCGGTCGGCCTCCATGCCGTCGTGCCTGCTTGGAGGGTGGTAGCGGGTCTGCCCGCCGTCGCACCCTAGTGAAGCGCGAGAGGGAGTCCGCTTGAGCTCCGGAGGCAGCTCGGATCCGCCCTGAGGGCCGGCGCCTGGCGAGCTTCGCCTGATTTGTTCTTCCCTTTCCCTTTTTCCTGCGCAAAAAGACAGCTATGTGGGGCCCCGTGGGGGTGTGTTTGTGTTACCGTTGTCAATCGTCATACTGTTTCCGTTATTTTGGTATTGTTCCTTCCTGCCGTACGCCCGCGCATAGGTAATCCCCAGCCTTGGCCGTGGGGCGACCGACCCAGGTCTTGTATTCGTGTCGCGGTGCCCGTGAGGCATGGACTGGAGGGATGCTCCTGTAGTGGACCCGGGTTGTGAGGTCTTGACCGAAAGGATCGAAACACTCGCGAGGGCGCCAGGGCCGTCCCCTCGCGAGAACTTGCACAAGAGAAATCGAGACCGGAGGGCGAAAAGTCAAAGAGCCATAAGTCAAAAGACAGCGACAGTTTCAATAAAACTTCAAATGAGAATGAACTAGCCAACTGCAGAAAGAAAATGAAAAAGCCGCGTCCGGCACCTAGTCTAGTCTTCGACGTCTTCTCACCAGCGCGGAGCTAAGTGCTGCCACTGGGTGTGGGAGGGAGCCCCAGGGCCTGAGGCCGGCGCTCCTGAGACTCCGGGGCATGTACAGCCCCAACTCATTATTACGTGAGAGTGTCACGGGCAGCGAGCTTCACAGGCGTTGGCCTTCTTCACAGGCTCCGGGCCTTTCTTCGGGGAAGCAAGCTTCACGGGCATTGGCCCTCTTCACAGGCTCCGGGCCTTTCTCAAAATGCGACAGCTTCACAGGCATTCGCCTTCTTCACAGGCTTTGGGCCCTTTCCAAAACGCAACAGCTTCACAGGTGTTCGCCCTCTTCATAGGCTCTGGGCCTTTTCCAAAGAGATGATCTTCACAGGCATTCGCCTTCTTCACAGGCTCTGGGCCTTTTCCAAAAAGATGATCTTCATAGGCATTCGCCTTCTTCACAGGCTCCGGGCCTTTTCCAAAAAGATGATCTTCACAGGCATTCGCCTTCTTCACAGGCTCCGGGCCTTTTCCAAAAAGATGATCTTCACAGGCATTCGCCTTCTTCACAGGCTCTGGGACTTTTTCAGGGGTAAAACCTCCGGAGGTGCTGGATGTTCCACGCATTCTGGACTGGCACCCCCTCCTGAGTCTCCAAGCGCGCGAAGCCGGGCCTGGAAACATGAACAACCTTGAACGGTCCCTCCCACATGGGAGAGAGCTTATGCAATCCCTCCCTGGAGAGAACCCGCCTGAGCACGAGGTCCCCTACCTCAAGAGTCCTAGGGCGGATGTTGCGGTAGTGGTATCGCTGCAGCGCTTGTTGATATCTCGCCGCTCGCAGCGCGGCTTCTCGGCGACGCTCCTCCCCCAGCATGAGGTCCATCTCCCGCATGGCGTCCTACTGCGCTTCGTCGAATGCCAGGACCCGTGCGGACCGACGTCTGACCTCGTGAGGGAGAACCACTTCGGCTCCATAGACCAAGAAGAAAGGGGTCTCTCCAGTTGGCTTGGTTACGGTCGTGCGGATGGACCACAACACGGATTGGAACTCGTTGTACCAACCTCGGCCGCAGGCTTCCAGCTTCTTCTTGAATGTTCTGGTCTTGAGGCCCCTCAGGACCTCCGCGCTGGCCCGCTCAGCCTGGCCGTTGCTTCGGGGGTGTGCCACTGAAGCGTAGCATATCTGCGTTCCAAGGTTAGCACAGTATGTTTTGAAGAGGTTACTAGTGAACTACGAACCGTTGTCGGTGATGATGCGGTTCGGCACCCCGAACCGGCTCACGATGCCCTTGATGAACTTGACCGCTGAACCCGCAGGGATGGTGCGGACGGCTTCCACTTTGGCCCACTTGGTGAATTTGTCCACGGCGATGTAGAGGTAGCGATAGCCCCCTGGCACCCGGGGAAACGGGCCCAGGATATCAAGCCCCCAGACTGCGAATGGCCATGTGAGGGGTATGGTCTGCAGACCTCCTGCCGGCTGATGGATCTGCTTCGCATGGAATTGACAGGCTTCGCAAGCCTTTACCAATTCGACAGCGTCATTGAGCGCAGTAGGCCAATAGAAACCGCTGCGGAATGCCTTGCCCACGAGGGTTCGTGATGACGAGTGGTGCCCACAGTCTCCACCGTGTATGTCCGCTAGCAGCTCTTTCCCTTGCTCCCTGGAGATGCAGCATAGGGATACATCATTTGGTCGCTTCCGGTAGAGTTCCCCATCCCTGATGCAGTATGCTGTGGCTTGCCGCGCCACATGCTCCGCTTCCTCTTCCTCCTCCGGCAGGGTCCCTTGCGTTAAGTAACTCCGGAGCTCTGTGATCCAGCGCCCCTCCTGAGGCTCCATTGTCAGGAGCAGGCACGCTCCTATGGCTGGGCCACAGGCCGGGGCTCCCAAGGTAGGTGGCTGGGGGAGCTCTTCCCGAGGCTGCGCCGTGTTTGATAGCGATGGCATGGCCGAGGGCTTGAAGAGCCGCTCCTCAAAGACGCCAGGCTCCTGAGGTAGCGCCGGGATGCTCGTTTGGCGATGTCATCGACCTCCTGATTGGTGCCACGGGGCACATGCTGCAATTCCAACCCCCAGAACTGCTTTTCCATCCTGCGGACCTCCGCAAGGTAGGCCTCCATGTGCTCATCTCTTGGCTCGTATACCTTGTTGGAGAAGTTGACGAGGAGCTGTGAGTCGCCTCTGATGGTAAGGCGCTTTACCCCTAGGGCAGCCGCGACCTTCAAGCCTGCTATAAGGCCTTCATACTCCGCTATGTTGTTGGAGACCTTTTCGCCTTGCTGGAAACAGAGCTGCACGGCGTAATGGAGCTTGTCCTGAGTGGGAGATATGAGCACCGCCCCAGCCCCTGCGCCCTTCCTGGAGAACGCTCCGTCGAAGTACATGACCCAGCCTTCTGGTGCCTCGCTTCCTGGGGAGAGGGATCGATCCTCGCCGGCCTTGAGGCCCGGTGCCTCCGTCCATTCGGCCACGAAATCCGCTAGTGCGGCTCCCTTGATGACTCGGGTCGTGCTGAATTCGAGCTGAAATGCTTGCAGTTCAATGTTCCACTCGGCGACCCTTCCCGCTGAGTTAGGGCTCCGGAGCACTCTTTCCAAGGGGTACGCTGAGACAACCTTGATAGGGTGACCCTGAAAGTAGTGCCGCAGCTTGCACGAGGCCACTAGTAGCGCGAGCAGGAGTTTCTGAGGCATGGGGTATCGTGCCCTCGTATCCCGCAACACCGTGCTGATGAAGTACACTGGGTGCTCGACGAGGCTTGGAGCGTCGGTGCTGGTGGCGTCCTCCGGAAGCCGTTGTGCCTCCTGAGGCGGTGGAGCCTCCAGAAGCTGGTTGCCTGGGGGAAGGGCCTCTCTCGCTCCCGGTGCGTTCCCCTACGGCGGCTAACCTTCCTCAATCGTGGTAGTGATCTTTGTGAGTCCTTTTTGGTCCTGCTTTGCCTTGGCGCGGGCAGCTGCAGCGGCCTTGGTCCGACGCTCCTCCCTAACCGCCACCAAAGCCGCGCTGGCGGAGTAGGGAGTGGCGGTGAGGTAGAGTACCAAGGGCTCTTGCGGGCGTGGGGCCACCATCACCGGTGGGCTGGTCAGGTATCTCTTGAGATCTTGGAGTGCCTTGTCGGCCTCTTCAGTCCATTCAAAGGGCCCCTTTTTCTTCATCAACTGGAAGAAAGGCAGCGCTCGCTCCCCTAACCTGGAGATGAAGCGCCCTAGTGCAGTCACGCGCCCAGTGAGCTTCTGCATCTCTCTAAGGGTCTTTGGCGGGCTCATGTCCTCGACCGCCTTGACCTTTTCTGGGTTGGCCTCGATGCCTCGGTGGGACACGAGGAAACCCAAGAGCTTGCTCGAGGGGACTCCAAACACACACTTCTCCGGGTTGAGCCTCAGGCTCACTACGTTGAGGTTTGCAAAGGTTTCCTCCAGGTCTTGTATCAGGGTCTTGGCCTCGCGAGACTTCACTACAATGTCATCGACGTAAGCTTCCACGTTCTTCCCGAGTTGCGAGCCCAAGGTGATGTGCATGAGCCGCTGAAAGGTTGCCCCCGCATTGCGCAGCCCGAAGGGCATGCATGTATAGCAGTACACCCCACACGGGGTCAGGAAGGCCGTCTTCTCCACGTCTTCCACCGCCATCTTGATCTGATGGTACCCAGAGAAGGCATCCAAGAATCATAATAGGTCACACTCAGCGGTGGAATCAATGATTTGATCGATGCGTGGGAGCGGGAACGGATCTTGCGGGCATGCTTTGTTGAGGTTGGTGAAGTCGACACACATGCGTTCCTTCCCTCCCTTCTTTGGTACTACCACAGGGTTGGCCAACCAATCTGGATATCGAACCTCGCGAATGACCCCCGCGGCTTCTAGCTTGCGGGTCTCCTGGACGATGAAGGCCTGCTTTTCAATGGACTGCCGTCTCGCTTTCTGCTTTACGGGGCGCACGTTGGGGCACACGTTGAGGTGGTGCTCGATCACGCCCCGTGGGATCCCTGCCAGCTGATCGGGCTCCCAAGCAAACACCTTCTTGTTTGCACGCAGGAACTTGACCAGGGCTTCCTCCTGCTCGGGCCCGAGGTGGGCGCCTATGGTGAAAGTGGTGCTGGTGGACCCGTCCTCGTCGACGGGTATTTGCTTGGTCTCCGCCTTGTCTTGGGTGAACAACTGTTTCTTCTTGGCTGGTGCAGCCCCCTTAGGCTCAGGGGCCCCCGCGCTGGTGGGCTGTGCTGACGCCGCCGTCTTGAAGGCGAGCTTGAGCGCTCACAGCGCATCCTCGGCGTCCCCAGTCACGGTGAGGACTCCGCTACTCCCGGGCATCTTCATGAGGTTGTATGCCGGGTGAGTCGCGGCCATGAATTGGGCCAGTGCTGGGTAGCCGAGGATAGCATTGTAGGGGAGGCCGATGAGGGCGATGTCGAAATCGACCAGCTCCGTGCAGAAATTGTCGTAGGTGCCGAAGGTCACTGGGAGCCGGATCTGTCCCAAGGAGCTGGAAGACCCACCCTCGATGCCCATGAAGGGCTGGCTCGGCCGCAGCCGCTCCCGGGGTATGCGAAGGAGGTTGAAGGTTTTGACCGAAAGCACATTGAGGACCACGCCACCGTCGATGAGGGTCCTGGTGACAGCCACCTGGCAGATGGTGGGGTTGCACAGCATGGGGAGCGCACCCGAGCAGGCCGAGTTGGAGGGGTGGTCCTCCAAACTGAAGGCTAGCCCGGCTTGCGGCTCCGACCGGTCCCGGGAAGCCCCCTGCCGCGCGGAGGCGGCGCCGACCCGGCGGATGAACGGCTTGACACGGTGACTGGAGGGCGGCGCCTGCGAGCCGCCCAGGAGGGCCGCGACGACTGGGGAGGCCGGCGCGGCGTGGTGGGCGAGGAAGAGGTTGCGCGGCTTTTCCCAAGAGGCCACGGAGGGATGCAGGGGCGATACTCGTTGCTCGTTCCCCGCTGGGCCGGTGGCGGTGTTGACGGCGGGCGACGGGAAACAACAAGGGCGCCCGCCGATGGGAGCCATCTGGGCGACTCGAGCGGCGTGAGCAGCCCGACGAGCATCAGCCATGGATGCGACGGTCGGAGAAGAGCACGGCGACGGAAGACGAATTCTGGCGCACCCCTACCTGGCCCGCCAAATGTCGGATTTAGGGTTCCGGCAGACCCTTGAGGTTCGAACACTGGGGTGCGCGCGGAGGTTTCGCCTTCTACCTAGCTATTCCTCCCCGAATCGCTAGGATCTAAACTACGAAAAGAACAACACAAGAGACACAGGGTTTATACTGGTTCAGGCCACCATTGTGGTGTAATACCCTACTCCAGTGTGTGGTGTGGTGGATTGCCTCTTGGGCTGATGATGAATAATACAAGGAAGGACAGCCTCGCGAGGGTCTGTTCCTGTGGTGGTGTTGTCCCTTTGGAGGGGTTGATTCCAGATGCCTAGATACTATGGTGGCTAGTCCTATTTATAGGCAAAGGCCCTGGGCCTCTTCCCAAATATTGAGCGGGAAGGGCGCCAACAATTGGCCATTTTGAAGGGGAACATTTGGTACACTTATCCTGACTAAAGTTGGTCCTCGCCTGTCAAAGGCACTGGTGGTGACGCCGGCTTTGGCTCCATGGTGACCTCCATCCTGCCGTTGGACTGGTCTTGGTCTTATTGCACCGAAATGGATGCCTTTGCTTGATGCTCTCGCCTGCGCTTTCTCCCCTTGCACCAAAGAGGAAATAAGGACACTGCGCGGGCTGGTGCCCTTGGTCGTCATGGCTTGCATCATGGGCACCTCGCGAGGTACACTACCTTGAACTCTCCGCCTCCTCGTGAGCCAGCCTGATGAGGCCGAGCCTGAGGAAGCTCTTGGTCGTCCTCCCCGCGAGGCTTGGCCCCTCGTGAGGGTCTTGAGCTTGTGTTAATGAAGATGGGCCGTGCTGGGCCCCCTTTGAGCCACGCCGCAGGCCGCAGGCAGGCAAGTCTGGGGACCCCCGTTCCCAGAACGCCGACAACTTGCAATAGGGGCTAATCATAAGTGGATTGCTTGTCCAAGTAAGGGCAGTACCCAAGCACCAGTCCACCCACATATCAAATTATCAAAGTACCGAAAGAGAATCATATGAGCGTGATGAAAGCTAGCTTGACGATAATTCCCATGTGTCCTTGGGAGCTCTTTTCTCATTATAAGAAATTGTCCAGGCTTGTCCTTTGCTACAAAAAGGATTGGGCCACCTTGCTGCACTTTATTTACTTTCATTGCTTGTTACTCGTTACAATTTATCTTATCACAAAACTATCTGTTACCTACAATTTCAGTGCTTGCAGAGAAAACCTTACTGAAAACCGCTTGTCATTTCCTTCTGCTCCTCGTTGGGTTCGACACTCTTACTTATCAAAAGGACTACGACAGATCCCCTACACTTGTGGGTCATCAAGACTCTTTTCTGGCGCTGTTGCCGGGTAGTGAAGCGCCTTTGGTGAGTGGAACTTGGTAAGGAAACATTTATATAGTGTGCTGAAATTTTCTGTCTCTTGTTACTATGGAAATTAATCCTTTGAAGGGCTTGTTCAAGGTATCTTCACCCCGACCAGAAGAGCAAAGAGTTGCTCCTCAACCTACTGGACCTACTGAAAATATTTACTTTGAGATTCCTTCGGGTATGATAGAGAAACTGCTAGCTAATCCCTTTGCAGGAGATGGAACGTTGCATCCCGATTTACACCCCATCTTTGTGGGTGAAGTTTGTGGATTATTTAAGTTTGCAGGTATCCCCGATGATGTTGTCAAGAGGAAGGTCTTGTTGGGGAACGTTGCAGAAAATAAAGTTTTTCTATGCTTCACCAAGATCAATCTATGGAGTCATCTAGCAACGAGAGAGAGGAGTGCATCTACATACCCTTGTAGTTCGCGAGCGGAAGCGTTCAAGAGAACGGGGTTGAGGGAGTCGTACTCGTCGTGATCCAAATCACCGAAGATCCTAGTGCCGAGCGGACGGCACGTCCGCGTTCAACACACCTATGGTTGGGGAAGACGTCTCCTCCTTCTTGATCCACCAGGGGGGAAGGAGAGGTTGATGGAGATCCAGCAGCACAACGGCGTGGTGGTGGAAGTAGCGGTGATCTCGACAGGGCTTCGCCAAGCTCAGCGAGAGGGAGAGGTGGTACGGGGGGGAGGGAGGCGCCAGGGACTAGGGTGCGGCTGCCCTCCCTCCCCCCTCTTTATATAGGGGCCCTAGGGGGTGCGCCGGCCCCTAGAGATCCCATCTCAAGGGGGGGGGCGACGGCCAAGGGGGAAACTTGCCCCCCAAGCCAAGTGAGGCGCCCCCCACCCCTAGGGTTTCCAACCCTAGGCGCAGGGGGAGGCCCAAGGGGGGTGCACCAGCCCACCAGGGGCTGGTTCCCTTACCTCTTCAGCCCACAAGGCCCTCCGGGATAGGTGGCCCCACCCGGTGGACCCCCGAGACCCTTCCGGTGGTCCCGGTACAATACCGGTGACCCCCGAAACTTTTCCGATGGCCGAAACAGGACTTCCTATATACAATTCTTCACCTCCGGACCATTCCGGAACTCCTCATGACGTCCGGGATCTCATCCGGGACTCCGAACAACTTTCGGGTTACCGCATACTAATATCTCTACAACCCTAGCGTCACTGAACCTTAAGTGTGTAGACTCTACGGGTTTGGGAATCATGCAGACATGACCGAGACAGCTTTCCGGTCAATAACCAACAGCGGGATCTGGATACCCATGTTGGTTCCCACATGTTCCATGATGATCTCATCGAATTAACCGCGATGTCGAGGATTCAGGTAATCCTGTATACAATTCCCTTTGTCAATCGGTATGTTACTTGCCCGAGATTCGATCGTTGATATCCCAATACCTCGTTCAATCTCGTTAACGGCAAGTCACTTTACTCGTACCGTAATGCATGATCCCGTGACCAACCACTTAGTCACATTGAGCTCATTATGATGATGCATTATCGAGTGGGCCCAGAGATACCTCTCTGTCATACAGAGTGACAAATCCCAGTCTCGATCCGTGTCAACCCAACAGATACTTTCGGGGATACATGTAGTATACCTTTATAGTCACCCATTTACGTTGTGACGTTTGGTAGACCCAAATCACTCCTACAGTATCCGGGAGTTACTTGATCTCATGGTCTAAGGAAATGATACTTGACATTGGAAAAGCTCTAGCAAACGAACTACACGATCTTGTGCTATGCTTAGGATTGGGTCTTGTCCATCACATCATTCTCCTAATGATGTGATCCCGTTATCAATGACAACCAATGTCCATAGTTAGGAAACCATGACTATCTGTTGATCAATGAGCTAGTCAACTAGAGGCTCACTAGGGACATGTTGTGGTCTATGTATTCACACATGTATTATGATTTCCGGATAACACAATTATAGCATGAATAATAGACAATTATCATGAACAAGAAAATATAATAATAATCATTTTATTATTGCCTCTAGGGCATATTTCCAACAGTCTCCCACTTGCACTAGAGTCAGTAATCTAGTTACATTGTGATGGATCGAACACCCATAGAGTTCATGTGTTGAACATGTTTTGCTCGCGGAAGAGGTTTAGTCAACGGATCTGCGACATTCAGATCCATATGCACTTTGCAAATATCTATGTCTCCATCTTGAACATTTTCACGAATGGAGTTGAAGCGACGCTTGATGTGCCTGGTCTTCTTGTGAAACCTGGGCTCCTTGGCAAGGGCAATAGCTCCAGTGTTATCACAGAAGAGAGTGATCGGCCCCGACGCATTGGGTATGACTCCTAGGTCGGTGATGAACTCCTTCATCCATATTGCTTCATGCGCTGCCTCTGAGGCTGCCATGTACTCCGCTTCACATGTAGATCCCGCCACGACGCTTTGCTTGCAACTGCACCAGCTTACTGCCCCACCATTCAAACTATACACGTATCCGGTTTGTGACTTAGAGTCATCCAGATCTGTGTCGAAGCTAGCGTCGATGTAACCCTTTACAACGAGCTCTTCATCACCTCCATAAACGAGAAACATATCCTTAGTCCTTTTCAGGTACTTCAGGATATTCTAGACCGTTGTCCAATGTTCCATGCCGGGATTACTTTGGTACCTTCCTACCAAACTTACGGCAAGGTTTACATCAGGTCTGGTACACAACATGGCATACATAATAGACCCTATAGCCGAGGCATAGGGGATGACACTCATCTTTTCTCTATCTTCTACCGTGGTTGGGCATTGAGCCGAGCTCAATTTCACACTTTGCAACACAGGCAAGAACCCCTTCTTGGACTGATCCATATTGAACTTTTTCAATATCTTATCAAGGTATGTGCTTTGTGAAAGACCTATGAGGCGTCTCGATCTATCTCTATAGATCTTGATGCCTAATATGTAAGCAGCTTCTTCTAGGTCCTTCATTGAAAAACACTTATTCAAGTAGGCCTTAATGCTGTCCAATAGTTCTATATCATTTCCCATCAAAAGTATGTCATCTACATATAATATGAGAAATGCTACAGAGCTCCCACTCACTTTCTTGTAAATGCAGGCTTCTCCATAAGTCTGCATAAACCCAAACGCTTTGATCATCTCATCAAAGTGAATATTCCAACTCCGAGATGCTTGCACCAGCCCATAAATGGATCGCTGGAGTTTCCATACCTTGTTAGCATTCTCAGGATCGACAAAACCTTTCGGCTGCATCATATACAGTTCTTCCTTAAGATAGCCGTTAAGGAATGCCGTTTTTACGTCCATTTGCCATATCTCATAATCATAGTATGCGGCAATTGCTAACATGATTCTGATGGACTTCAGCTTCGCCACGGGAGAGAAAGTCTCATCGTAGTCAACCCCTTGAACTTGTCGATAACCCTTAGCGACAAGTCGAGCTTTATAGATGGTAACATTACCATCCGCGTCCGTCTTCCTCTTAAAGATCCATTTGTTTTCTATCGCTCGCCGATCATCGGGCAAGTCTGTCAAAGTCCACACTTTGTTTTCATACATGGATCCTATCTCGGATTGCATGGCTTCAAGCCATTTGTTGGAATCTGGGCCCGCCATTGCTTCTTCATAGTTCGAAGGTTCACCGTTGTCTAACAACATGATTTCCAGGACAGGGTTGCCATACCACTCTAGTGTGGAACGTGTCCTTGTGGACCTACGAAGTTCAGTAGTAACTTGATCTGAAGTACCTTGATCATCATCATTAATTTCCTCTCTAGTCGGTGCAGGTACCACAGGAACATCTTCCTGAGCTGCGCTACTTACCGGTTCAAGAGGTAGTACTTCATCAAGTTCCACTTTCCTCCCACTTACTTCTTTCGAGAGAAACTCTTTCTCTAGAAAGGACCCATTCTTGGCAACAAAGATCTTGCCTTCGGATCTGAGGTAGAAGGTATACCCAATGGTTTCCTTAGGGTATCCTATGAAGACGCATTTTTCCGACTTGGGTTCGAGCTTTTCAGGTTGAAGTTTCTTGACATAAGCATCACATCCCCAAACTTTTAGAAACGACAGCTTAGGTTTCTTCCCAAACCATAATTCATATGGTTTCGTCTCAACGGATTTAGACGGTGCCCTATTTAAAGTGAATGTAGCTGTCTCTAAAGCGTATCCCCAAAATGATAGCAGTAAATCGGTAAGAGACATCATAGACCGCACCATATCCAATAAAGTGCGATTCGACGTTCGGACACACCGTTACGCTGAGGTGTTCCAGGCGGCGTGAGTTGTGAACTGATTCCACATTTCCTTAAGTGCGTACCAAATTTGTGACTTAAATATTATCCTCCACGATCTGATCATAAGAACTTTATTTTTCAGTCACGTTGATTCTCTACCTCGTTCGGAAATTCCTTGAACTTTTCAAAGGTCTCAGACTTGTGTTTCATCAAGTAGACATGCCCATATCTACTTAAGTCATCAGTGAGAGTGAGAACATAACGATAGCCACCGCGAGCCTCAATGCTCATTGGACCGCACACATCAGTATGTATAATTTCCAATAAGTTGGTTGCTCGCTCCATTGTTCCGGAGAACGAAGTTTGGGTCATTTTGCCCATGAGGCACGGTTCGCACGTGTCAAATGATTCGAAATCAAGAGACTCCAAAAGTCCATCTGTGTGGAGCTTCTTCATGTGTTTGTGATACGTCTCCGTCGTATCTATAATTTTTGATTGTTCCATGACAATATTATTCAACTTTTATATACTTTTGGCAACTTTTTATACTATTTTTTGGGACTAACATATTGATCCAGTGCCCAGTGCCAGTTCCTGTCTGTTGCATGTTTTTTATTTCGCAGAAACCCAATATCAAACGGAGTCCAAACAGGATAAAAATGGACAGAGATTTTTTTGGAATATTTATGATTTTTGGGAAGTGAAATCAACGCGAAACGGTGTCCGGGGTGGTCACGAGGTAGGGGGCGCGCCCCTGACCCTCGTGGTCCACCCGTAAGGTGGTTGATGTTCTTCTTTTGGCGCAAGAAAGCTAATTTTATGAGAAAGATCTGGGCGAAAGATTGACCCCAATCGGAGTTACGGATCTCCAAATATAAAGGAAATGGTGAAGGGGAAGAAACGGGGAACGCGGAAACAGAGAGATAGATCCAATCTCGGAGGGGCTCTCACCCCTCCCACGCCATGGGAGCCAAGGACCAGAGGGGAAACCCTTCTCCCATCTAGGGAGGAGGTCAAGGAAGAAGAAGAATAAGGGGGGCTCTCTCCCCCTTGCTTCCGGTGGCGCCGGAACGCCGTCCGGGGCCATCATCATCACCGCGATCTTCACCAACACCGCCGCCATCTTCACCAACATCTCCATCACCTTCCCCCTTCTATATTCAGCGGTCCACTCTCCCTCATCCCGCTGTACCCTCTACTTGAACATGGTGCTTTATGCTTCATATTATTTTCCAATGATGTGTTGCCATCCTATGATGTCTGAGTAGATTTTCGTTGTCCTATCGGTGATTGATGAATTGCTATGATTGGTTTGAGTTGCATGTTTTATTATTGGTGCTGTCCTATTGTGCCCTCCGTGTCGCGCAAGAGCGAGGGATCCCCATTGTAGGATTTGCAATATGTTCATGATTCGCTTATAGTGGGTTGCGTGAGTGACTGAAACACAAACCCGAGTAAGGGGATTGTTGCATATGGGATAAAGGGGACTTGATGCTTTAATGCTATGGTTGGGTTTTACCTTAATGAATCTTTAGTAGTTGCGGATGCTTGCTAGAGTTCCAATCATAAGTGCATAGAATCCCAAGTAAGGGATGATATGTTAGCTTATGCCTCTCCCTCAAATAGAATTGCAATAGTGATTACCGGTCTAGTAACATAGTCAATTGCTTAGGGACAATTTCACAACTCCTACCACCACTTTTCCACACTCGCTATATTTACTTTATTGCTTCTAATCAGCCCCTAGTTTATGTTTACGTGCTATTTATTATCTTGCAAACCTTTCCTATCTTACCTACAAAGTACTTCTGGTTTCATACTTGTTCTAGGTAAAGCGAACGTCAAGCGTGCGTAGAGTTGTATCGGTGGTCGATAGAACTTGAGGGAATATTTATTCTACCTTTAGCTCCTCGTTGGGTTCAACACTCTTACTTATCAAAAATTGATGCGATCCCGTATACTTGCGGGTTATCAAGACCTTTTTCTGGCGCCGTTGCCAGGGAGTCATAGCGTGGGGTGAATATTCTCGTGTGTGCTTGTTTGCTTATCACTAAGTAATTTTTATTTGCTGTTCTTAGTTGTTCTCTATCTTTAGTTATGGATATGGAACACAAAATACCAAAAAAATTAGTTGTACTTGCTACTCATGAAGATGGGGTAACTCCTAAAACCCCCGACTCTCATTATGCGAGAGATATTATGTACTACTTTGATAATCCTGAGAAAGCCCCATTCAACTTTATAATGGGAGACACGTTGGATCAACGTGAATACTTTAGGGATTATCGCTCGACACAAAAAGGGAAACTATTATGGGATCAATTTATTATGTTGTGTTGGTATGCCTGGAATCTATGCTTGAGATATGATATTACTTGTTTCTCTAGGATGGAGGCTCCACACCTCCCCTTTTCATGCAAATTTAATGATAATGAAACCTTAGCTTCCTATGCTAATGATATATATGATTACTATGATGTGGAACAAATAGAAGAATTTGTTGCTTTTAAGGCTGCCTATGATATTGAAGCTTTGTTTGAAAAGTATGAAGCTTTTGATGATGATGGTTATAGGCCGGAAAAATCTTGCTATACTTGGATATTGCTATGAAAATTATGAATACAATTACTATATTAATGCTTTAATGAAGAAAGTCAACGCTGTCCAAGAAGAGACTAATATTTTGCAGGAAGCTATGGAAGAAGAAATTGATGAAATTGTGAGCTCATTGGATGAAAAAGATGATGAGGAGAGCGAAGAACAAAAGGAGGAAGAGCGGGTTGATCACCCGAGCCCACCTTCTAATGAGAGTAACTCTTCAACTCATACATTGTTTAATTCCCCTTCGTGCTTACCGAAGGATGATTGCTATAATGATTGTTATGATCCCGTTGATTCTATTGAAATACCCCTTTCTGATGATGCTTGCTATGCTTGTGGCCAAGATGCCAATATGAATAATGCTTATGGATATGAACTTGCTATAGTTCCTTATGTTAAACATGAAATTGTCACTATAGCACCCACGCATGATAGTCCTATTATCTTTTTGAATTCTCCCAACTATAATATATCGGAGAAGTTTGCACTTATTAAGGATTATATTGATGAGTTGCCTTTTACCGTTGCACATGATGATTTTGATAAATATAATATGCATGTGCTTGCTGCTCCTACTTGCAATTGTTATGAGAGAGGAACTCTATCTCCGCCTCTTTATGTTTCCAACACGATAGAATTGCAAGAAACTGTTTATACTATGCATTGGCCTTTACTTGGTGTGCATGAATTGTTCTTTTATGACATGCTGATGCATAGGAAGAGAGTTAGACTTCGTGATTACATGATTTATGTTACTTTGTGCTCATTACTAAATTACAAATCATTGTTAATTAAAATTGGCTTTGATATACCTTGGGATTCGGGTGGATTCATTACTTGAGCACTAAATGCCTAGCTTAATGGCTTTAAAGAAAGCGCTGCCAGGGAGACAACCTGAAAGTTTTAGAGAGTCATCTATTTTTGTTGAGTGCTTTTATATAGTTTAAAAACAAAAAAATAAAGAGGGTAACCTCAAAACGTTTCCAAAAGGAAAGTGAAAGTGAGAAAGACAAGCATTGTTGAAGTGGGAGCTAGCCTTGAACTTTATTCATGCTCACGGAAACTTTGTGAATCTTGATTACAGAAACTTTTCAACAAAAATAATTATCCCCTTGTACAATTCCATTGTATTATAAAAATAATGTGATAAGGTTTGCCTTTAGGATGTTTACAATGCTTGTTGGTTTGTACGGTGCAGGACAGAAACTTTGGCTGTAGTGCGCGATTTTACATTTTTAACTGGAAAGTCAAACGGTTCTGATTCCCTTTGCACTGTCTTTCTGTACAACTTGTTTATTTTTCCTAATTTTGGTATAAGTTTTGGGGTAACAGAAGTATGGTGGATGTTCAGATTGCTGCAGACTGTTCTGTTTTTGACATATTCTGTTTTTGATGCATAGTTTGCTTGTTTTGATGAATCTATCAATTTATATTAGTGGATTAAGCCATGGAAAAGTATATTACAGTATACACAATGCAAAAACAAAATATGAATTGGTTTGCAACAGTACTTAGAGTGGTGATTTGCTTTATTATACTAACGGATCTTACCGAGTTTTCTGTTGAAGTTTTGTGTGGATGTAGTGTCTAATTGAGGATGTTTCGATGTGAGAAGAAGGAAGAGAGGCAAGAGCTCAAGCTTGGGGATGCCCGAGGCACCCCAAGTAAATATTCAAGGAGACTCAAGCGTCTAAGTTTGGGGATGCTGGGGAGGCATCCCCTCTTTCTTCAACAAGTATCGGTATGTTTTCGGATTTGTTTCGTTCATGCATTATGTGCAAGTCTTGGAGCATCTTTTGCAATTAGATTTTTATTTTTCTTTTATGCACCATGCTGGTATGAGATATTCCTTGGTCGATTTATAGAATGCTCATTGCACTTCACTTATATCTTTTGAGTATGGCTTTATAGAATGCTTCATGTGCTTCACTTATATCATTTGAAGTTTGGATTGCCTGTTTCTCTTCATATAGACAACCGCCATTTATAGAATGCTCTTTTGCTTCACTTATATTTGTTAGAGCGTGGGCATATATTTTGTAGAAAGAATTTAAACTCTCTTGCTTCACTTATATCTATTTAGAGAGATGACAGGAATTGGTCATTCACATGGTTAGTCATAAAATCCTACATAAACTTGTAGATCGCTGAATATGATATGTTTGATTCCTTGCAATAGTTTTGCGATATATAGGTGGTGATATTAGAGTCATGCTAGTGAGTGGTTGTGGATTGTAGAGACACTTGTGCTGAGGTTTGTGATTCCCGTAGCATGCACGTATGGTGAACCGCTTTGTGATGAAGTTGGAGCACAATTTTATTTATTGATTGTCTTCCTTATGAGTGGCGGTCGGGGACGAGCGATGGTTTTTTCCTACCAATCTATCCCCCTAGGAGCATGCACGTAGTACTTTGTTTTCAATGGCTTGTAGATTTTTGCAATAAGTATATGAGTTCTTTATGACTAATGTTGAGTCCATGGATTGTACGCACTCTCACCCTTCCATCATTGCTAGCCTCTTCGGTACTGTGCATTGCCCTTTCTCACCTTGAGAGTTGGTGCAAACTTCGCCGGTGCATCCAAAACCCGTGATACGATACACTCTATCACACATAAGCCTCATTATATCTTCCTCAAAACAGCCACCATACCTACCTATCATGGCATTCCCATAGCCATTCCGAGATATATTGCCATGCAACTTCCATCATCATCATATACATGACTTGAGCATTCATTGTCATATTGCTTTGCATGATCGTATAGCTAGCATGATGTTGATGTCATTGCTATGCTAGATCATTGCACATCCCGGTACACCGCCGGAAGCATTCATATAGAGTCATATCTTTGTTCTAGATATTGAGTTGTAAGTAAATAAAAGTGTGATGATCATCATTATTAGAGCATTGCCCCAGTGAGGAAAGGATGATGGAGACTATGATTCCCCCACAAGTCGGGATGAGACTCCGGACTTTATGAAAAATAAAAGAGGCCAAAGAAGCCCAAATAAAAAAAAGAGGCCAAAGAAGCCCACCAAAAATAAAAAAAATAAAAAAATAAAAAAATGAGAGAAAAAGAGAGAAGGGGCAATGTTACTATCCTTTTACCACACTTGTGCTTCAGAGTAGCACCATGTTCTTCGTAGAGAGAGCCTCCTATGCTTTCACTTTCATATACTAGTGGGAATTTTCATTATAGAACTTGGCTTGTATATTCCGATGATGGGCTTCCTCAAATGCCCGAGGTCTTCATGAGCAAGCAAGTTGGATGCACACCCACTTAGTTTCAGTTTGAGCTTTCATACACTTATAGCTCTAGTGCATCCGTTGCATGGCAATCCCTACTCACTCACATTGATATCTATTGATGGGCATCTCCATAGCCCGTTGATACGCCTAGTCGATGTGAGACTTTCTTCTCCTTTTTATGTCTTCTCCACATAACCCCCACCATCATATTCTATTCCACCTATAGTGCTATGTCCATGGCTCACGCTCATGTATTGCGTGAAAGTTGAAAAAGTTTGAGATTATTAAAGTATGAAACAATTGATTGGCTTGTCATTGGGGTTGTGCATGATTAAATACTTTGTGTGATGAAGATAGAGCAACAGCCAGACTATATGATTTTGTAGGGATAAGCTTGCTTTGGCTTTGTTGTTTTGAAAAGACATGATTGCTTTATTGGTACGCTTGAAGTATTATTGTTTTTTATGTCAAATGATAGACTATTGCTTTGAATCACTCATGTCTTAATATTCATGCCATGATTAGACATATGATCAAGATTATGCTAGGTAGCATTCCACATCAAAAATTATCTTTTTTACCATTTACCTACTCAAGGACGAGCAGGAATTAAGCTTGGGGATGCTGATACGTCCCGTCGTATCTATAATTTTTGATTGTTCCATGCCAATATTATTCAACTTTTATATACTTTTGGCAACTTTTTATAGTATTTTTTGGGACTAACATATTGATCCAGTGCCGAGTGCCAGTTCCTGTCTGTTGCATGTTTTTTGTTTCGCAGAAACCCAATATCAAACGGAGTCCAAACGGGATAAAAACGGACGGAGATTTTTTTGGAATATTTATGATTTTTGGGAAGTGAAATCAACGCGAAACGGTGTCCGGGGTGGTCACGAGGTAGGGGGGCGCGCCCTACCCCCCAGACGCGCCCCTGACCCTCATGGTCCACCTGTAAGGCGGTTGACACTCTTCTTTTGGTGCAAGAAAGCTAATTTTATGAGAAAGATCTGGGTGAAAGATTCACCCCAACCGGAGTTACGGATCTCCAGATATAAAGGAAACGGTGAAGAGGAAGAAACAGAGAACGCAGAAACAGAGAGATAGATCCAACCTCAGAGGGGCTCTCACCCCTCCCACGCCATGGGAGCCAAGGACCAGAGGGGAAACCCTTCTCCCATCTAGGGAGGAGGTCAAGGAAGAAGAAGAAGAAGGGGGGCTCTCTCCCCCTTGCTTCCGGTGGCGCCAGAACGCCGCCGGGGGCCATCATCATCACTGCGATCTTTAGCAACACCGCCGCCATCTTCACCAACATCTCCATCACCTTCCCCCTTCTATATTCAGCGGTCCACTCTCCCGCATCCCGCTGTACCCTCTACTTGAACATGGTGCTTTATGCTTCATATTATTTTCCAATGATGTGTTGCCATCCTATGATGTCTGAGTAGATTTTCGTTGTCCTATCGGTGATTGATGAATTGCTATGATTGGTTTGAGTTGCATGTTTTATTACTGGTGCTGTCCTATTGTGCCCTCCGTGTCGCGCAAGCGTGAGGGATCCCCATTGTAGGGTTTGCAATATGTTCATGATTCGCTTATAGTGGGTTGCGTGAGTGACTGAAACACAAACCCGAGTAAGGGGATTGTTGCGTATGGGATAAAGGGGACTTGATGCTTTAATGCTATGGTTGGGTTTTACCTTAATGAATCTTTAGTAGTTGCGGATGCTTGCTAGAGTTCCAATCATAAGTGCATAGAATCCCAAGTAAGGGATGATATGTTAGCTTATGCCTCTCCCTCAAATAGAATTGCAATAGTGATTACCGATCTAGTAACATAGTCAATTGCTTAGGGACAATTTCACAACTCCTACCACCACTTTTCCGCACTCGCTATATTTACTTTATTGCTTCTAATCAGCCCCTAGTTTATGTTTACGTGCTCTTTATTATCCTGCAAACCTTTCCTATCTTACCTACAAAGTACTTCTAGTTTCATACTTGTTCTAGGTAAAGCAAACGTCAAGCGTGCGTAGAGTTGTATCGGTGGTCGATAGAACTTGAGGGAATATTTATTCTACCTTTAGCTCCTCGTTGGGTTCGACACTCTTACTTATCAAAAACTGTTGCGATCCCATATACTTGCGGGTTATCAGTTTGACACCAATGTGACCAAGGCGGCAGTGCCACAGATATGTGGGACTATCATTATCAATCTTACATCTTTTGGTATTCACACTATGAATATGTGTAACATCACGTTCGAGATTCATTAAGAATAAACCATTGACCAGCGGGGCATGACCATAAAACATATCTCTCATATAAATAGAACAACTATTATTCTCGGATTTAAATGAGTAGCCATCTCGTATTAAACGAGATCCAGATACAATGTTCATGCTCAAAACTAGCACTAATTAACAATTATTGAGGTTTAAAACTAATCCTGTAGGTAAATATAGAGGTAGTGTGCCGACGGCGATCACATCGACCTTGGAACCATTCCCGACGCACATCGTCACCTCGTCCTTCGCCAGTCTCCGCTTATTCCCAGCTCCTGTTTTGAGTTACAAATATGAGCAACCGCACCGGTATCAAATACCCAGGAGCTACTACGAGTACTGGTAAGGTACACATCAATTACATGTATATCACATATACCTTTAGTGTTGCCGGCCTTCTTGTCCGCTAAGTATTTGGGGCAGTTCCGCTTCCAGTGACCCTTCCCTTTGCAATAAAAGCACTCAGTCTCAGGCTTGGGTCCATTCTTTGGCTTCTTCCCAGCAACTGGCTTACCGAGCGCAGCAACTCCCTTGCCGTCCTTCTTGAAGTTCTTTTTACCCTTGCCTTTCTTGAAACTAGTGGTTTTATTGACCATCAACACTTGATGTTCCTTTTTGATTTCCACCTCTGCTGATTTCAGCATTGAAAATACTTTAGGAATAGTTTTCACAATCCCCTGCATATTGTAGTTCATCACAAAGCTCTTGTAGCTAGGTGGGAGCGACTGGAGGATTCTGTCAATGACCGCCTCGTCCGGGAGGTTAATGTCCAGCTGGGACAAGCGGTTGTGCAACCCAGACATTTTGAGTATGTGCTCACTGACAGAACTATTTTCCTCCATCTTACAACTGTAGAACTTGTCGGAGACTTCATTTCTCTCGACCCGGGCATAGGCTTGGAAAACCATTTTCAGCTCTTCGAACATCTCATATGCTCCGTGTTGCTCAAAATGCTTTTGGAGCCCCGGTTCTAAGCTGTAAAGCATGCCGCACTAAACGAGGGAGTAATCATCAGCACACGACTGCCAAGCATTCATAACGTCTTGGTTCTCTGGGATGGGTGCTTCACCTAGCGGTGCTTCTAGGACATATGCTTTCTTGGCAGCTATGAGGATAATCCTCAGGTTCCGGACCCAGTCGTATAGTTGCCGCCATCATCTTTCAGCTTGGTTTTCTCTAGGAACGCGTTGAAGTTGAGGTTGACATGAGCGTGGGCCATTTGATCTACAAGACATTTTGCAAAGGTTTTTAGACTAAGTTCATGATAATTAAGTTCATCTAATCAAATTATTTAATGAACTCCCACTCAGATTAGACATCCCTCTAGTCATCTAAGTGATACATGATCCGGCTCAACTAGACCGTGTCCGATCATCACGTGAGACGGACTAGGCATCATCGGTGAACATCTCCATGTTGATCGTATCTTCCATACGACTCATGTTCGACCTTTCGGTCTCTTGTGTTCCGAGGCCATGTCTGTACATGCTAGGCTCGTCAAGTCAACCTAAGTGTTTTGCATGTGTAAATCTGTCTTACACCCGTTGTATGTGGACGTTGGAATCTATCACACCCAATCATCACGTGGTGCTTCGAAACAATGAACTTTCGCAACGGCGCATAGTTAGGGGGAACACTTTCTTGAAATTATTATGAGGGATCATCTTATTTACTACCGTCGTTCTAAGCAAATAAGATGCAAAAACATGATAAACATCACATGCAATCAAATAGTGACATGATATGGCCAATATCATATTGCTCCTTTGATCTCCATCTTCGGGGCGCCATGATCATCTTCGTCACCGGCATGACACCATGATCTCCATCATCATGATCTCCATCATCGTGTCTCCATGAAGTTGTTCGCCAACTATTTCTTCTACTACTATGGCTAACGGTTTAGCAATAAAGTAAAGTAATTACATGGCGTTTATTCATTGACACGCAGGTCATACAATAACTAAGACAACTAATATGGCTCCTGCCGGTTGTCATACTCATCGACATGCAAGTCGTGATTCCTATTACAAGAACATGATCAATCTCATGCATCACATATATATCATTCATCACATCCTTTTGGACATATCACATCACAAGGCATATGCTGCAAAAACAAGTTAGACGTCCTCTAATTGTTGTTACATGTTTTTACGTGGCTGCAATAGGGTTCTAGCAAGAATGTTTCTTACCTGCGTAAAACCACAACGTGATATGGCAATTTCTATTTACCCTTCATAAGGACCCTTTTCATCGAATCCGATCCGACTAAAGTGGGAGAGACAGTCACCCACTATCCACCTTATGCAACTAGTGCATGTCAGTCGGTGGAACCTGTCTCACGTAAGCGTACGTGTAAGGTCGGTCCGGGCCGCTTCATCCCACGATGCCGCCGAAACAAGATAAGACTAGTAGTGGCAAGAAAATTGACAACATCTACGCCCACAACAAGAATGTGTTCTACTCGTGCATAGAAACTACGCATAGACCTAGCTCATGATGCCACTATTAGGGAACGTTGCAGAAAATAAATTTTTTCTACGCTTCACCAAGATCAATCTATGGAGTCATCTAGCAACGAGAGAGAGGAGTGCATCTACATACCCTTGTAGATCACGAGCAGAAGTGTTCAAGAGAACGGGGTTGAGGGAGTCGTACTCGTCGTGATCCGAATCACCGAAGATCCTAGTGCCGAATGGATGGCACCTCCGCGTTCAACACACGTACGGTTGGGGAAGACGTCTCCTCCTTCTTGATCCAGCAAGGGGGAAGGAGAGGTTGATGGAGATCCAGCAGCACAACGGCGTGGTGGTGGAAGTAGCGGTGATCTCGGCAGGGCTTCGCCAAGCTCAGCGAGAGGGAGAGGTGGTACGGGGGGGAGGGAGGCGCCAGGGACTAGGGTGCGGTTGCCCTCACTCCCCCCTCTTTATATAGGGGCCCTAGGGGGTGCGCCGGGCCCTAGAGATCCCATCTCAAGGGGGGGGCTAGGGTTTCCAACCCTAGACGCAGGGGGAGGCCCAAGGGGGGCGCACCAGCCCACCAGGGGCTGGTTCCCTTCCCTCTTTAGCCCACGGGGCCCTCCGGGATAGGTGGCCCCACCCGATGGACCCACGGGACCCTTCCGGTGGTCCCAGTACAATACCGGTGACCCCCGAAACTTTCCCGGTGGCCAAAACAGGACTTCCTATATACAATTCTTCACCTTCGGACCATTCCGAAACTCCTCGTGACGTCCGGGATCTCATCTGGGACTCTGAACAACTTTCGGGTTACCGCATACTAATATCTCTACAACCTTAGCGTCACCGAACCTTAAGTGTGTAGACCCTACGGGTTCGGGAATCATGCAGACATGACCGAGACAGCTTTCCGGTCAATAACCAACAGCGGGATCTGGATACCCATGTTGGTTCCCACATGTTCCACAATGATCTCATCGAATGAACCACGATGTCGAGGATTCAGGCAATGTCGTATACAATTCCCTTTGTCAATCGGTACGTTACTTACCCGAGATTCGATCGTCAGTATCCCAATACCTCGTTCAATCTCGTTATCGGCAAGTCACTTTACTCGTACCGTAATGCATGATCCCGTGAGCAACCATATGGTCACATTGAGCTCATTATGATGATGCATTACCGAGTGGGCCCATACATACCTCTCCATCATACGGAGTGACAAATCCCAGTCTCGATCCGTGTCAACCCAATAGATACTTTCGGGGATACCTGTAGTATACCTTCATAGTCACCCAGTTACGTTGTGACGTTTGGTACACCCAAAGCACTCCTACGGTATCCTGGAGTTACATGATCTCATGGTCTAAGGAAATGATACTTGACATTGGAAAAGCTCTAGCAAACAAACTACACGATCTTGTGCTATGCTTAGGATTGGGTCTTGTCCATCACATCATTCTCCTAATGATGTGATCCCGTTATCAATGACATCCAATGTCCATAGTCAGGAAACCATGACTATCTATTGATCCACGAGCTAGTCAACTAGAGGGTCACTAGGGACATGTTGTGGTCTATGTATTCACACATGTATTACGATTTCCAGATAACACAATTATAGCATGAATAATAGACAATTATCATGAACAAGGAAATATAATAATAATCATTTTATTATTGCCTCTAGGGCATATTTCCAACAGGTCTTCCCTATATCTTTGAAGGGAGATGCATTGACATGGTATGGGCTACGTGATGATACGGGATCTTGGAATTATAAATGATTGAAGTTGGAATTTCACCAGAAGTTCTATCCTATGCATCTTTTTCATCATGATCATAATTACATATATAATTTCTGGCCTCGCGAAGGAGAAAGCATCGCTCAAGCTTGGGGGAGGCTTAAGTCAATGTTATATTCATGCCCCAATCATGAGCTCTCAAGAGAAATGATTATTCAAAAAATTTATGCTCGGCTTTCTCCCAATGATCGCAACATGCTCGATACTTCCTTCGCTGGTTCTTATATGCTGAAGACTGTTGAATTCAAATGGGACTTATTGGAAAGAATTAAACGCAACTCCGAAGATTGGGGTTCCGACGATGGTAAGGAGTCAGGTATGACACCTAAGTTTGATTATCTTAAATCTTTTATGGATACCGATGCTTTTCGTGGATTTAGCGCTAAATATGGACTTGACTCTGAGATAGTAGCTTCTTTCTGTGAATATTTTGCTACTCACGTTGATCTCCCTAAGGAGAAGTGGTTTAAATATAATCCTCCCATTGAAGTAAAAGTAGTTGCACCTATTACAGTTGAAGAAAAGACTATCACTTATAGTGATCCTATTGTTCCTACTACTTATGTTGAGAAACCTCCTTTTCCTGTTAGGATAAAGGATCATGCTAAAACTTCGGCTGTTGTTTGTAAGAGTAATACTAGGACTTATACACCTCCTGAGCAAATCAAAGTTGAACCTAGTATTTCTATGGTTAAAGATCTCTTGGATGATGATTTAGATGGGCATGTTATTTATTTCTATGGTGAGACTGCTAATATTGTTAAACCAGATGCTAAGATACATAGACCTGCTGTAGGCACGCCTGTTATTTCTGTTAAAATAGGAGATCATTGTTATCATGGCTTATGTGATATGGGTGCTAGTGCTAGTGCAATACCCTATGACTTATATTAAGAAATTATGCATGATATTGCACCCGCTGAAATAGAAGATATTGATGTTACCATTAAGCTTGCTAATAGGGACACCATTAAACCAGTAGGGATTGTTAGAGATGTCGAAGTCTTGTGTGGGAAGGTTAAATATCCTGCTGATTTTCTTGTTCTTGGTTCCCCACAAGATGATTTTTGTCCCATTATTTTTGGTAGACCCTTCTTGAATACTGTTAATGCTAGGAATGATTGTGAAAAGGATACTGTTACAATTGGTTTAGAGGATGTGTCTCATGAGTTTAATTTTGCTAAGTTTCATAGACAACCTCGTGATAGACAATCACCTAGTAAGGATGAGATTATTGGTCTTTTTCTATTGCCGTGCCTCCTACTGATCCGTTAGAACAATATTTGCTAGACCATGAAAATGATATGTTTATGAAGGAAAGAAGGGAAATAGATGAAGTGTTCCTTCAACAGGAACCTATTCTGAAACACAACTTACCTGTTGAAATCCTAGGGGACCCCCCTCCACCCAAGGGTGATCCTGTGTTTGAACTCAAACCATTACCTGATAATCTTAAGTATGCTTATCTTGATGAAAAGAAAATATATCCTGTTATTATTAGTGCTAACCTTTTAGAACAAGAAGAAGAAAGATTATTGAAAACTCTGAAGAAGCACCATGCTGCTATTGGATATACTCTGGATGATCTCAAGGGCATTAGTCCCACGTTATGCCAACACAAAATTAATTTGGAAGACGATGCCAAACCAGCTAGAGATCCTCAATGATGATTGAATCCTAAGATGAAAGACGTGGTAAGAAAGGAGATACTAAAGCTCCTTGAGGCAGGTATAATTTATCCCGTTGCTGATAGTGAGTGGGTAAGCCATGTCCATTGTGTTCCTAAAAAGGGAGGCATTACTGTCTTTCCTAATGATAAAGATGAACTAATCCTGCAAAGAATTGTTACAGGTTATAGGATGGTAATTGATTTCCGTAAATTAAATAAAGCTACTAAGAAAGATCATTACCCTTTACCTTTTATCTATCAAATACTAGAAAGACTATCCAAACACACACATTTTTGCTTTCTAGATGGTTATTCTGGTTTCTCTCTCAAATACCTGTGTCAGTGAAGGATCAATCAAAAACTACTTTTACTTGCCCTTTCAGTACTTTTGCTTATAGACGTATGCCTTTTGGTTTATGTAATGCACCTGCTACCTTTCAAAGATGCATGATGGCTATATTCTCTGACATTTGTGAAAAGATTTGTGAGGTATTCATGGATGATTTCTCTGTTTATGGATCCTCTTTTGATGATTGCTTGAGCAACCTTGATCAAGTTTTGCAGAGATGTGAAGACACTAGTCTCGTGTTGAATTGGAAAAAGTGCCACTTTATGGTTAATGAAGGCATTGTCTTGGGGCATAAGATTTCTGAGAGAGGTATCGAAGTTGATAAAGCTAAAGTTGATGCTATTAAAAAGATGCCATGTCGCAAGGACATAAAAGTTATAAGAAGTTTCCTTGGTCATGCCGGTTTTTATAGGAGGTTCATTAAGGACTTTTCTAAAATCTCTAGGCCTCTGACTAATTTATTGCACAAAGATATTGCTTTTGTCTTTGATTATGATTGTGTAGAAGCATTTGAAATACTTAAGAAAGCTTTGATCACTGCACCTATTGTTCAGCCACCTGATTGGAATTTAACTTTTGAAATTATGTGTGATGCTAGTGATTATGCTATAGATGATGTTCTAGGGCAAAGAGTTGATAAGAAATTGAATGTTATCCAGTATGCTAGTAAGACTCTGGATATTGCCCAGAGAAATTATGCTACTACTGAAAAAGAGTTCTTAGCAGTTGTGTTTGCATGTGATAAGTTTAGACCTTATATTGTTGATTCCAAAGTTACTATTCACACTGATCATGCTGCTATTAAATATCTTATGGAAAAGAAAGATGCTAAGCCTAGACTCATTAGATGGGTTCTCTTGCTCCAAGAATTTGATTTGCATATTATTGATAGAAAGGGAGCTGAGAACCCCGTTGCAGACAACTTGTCTAGGTTAGAGAATATTCTTGATGACCCACTACCTATTGATGATAGCTTTCCTGATGAACAATTAGCGGTCATTAATGCTTCTCGTACTACTCCTTGGTATGCTGATTATGCTAATTAAATTGTCGCTAAATTTATACCACCTAGTTTCACATACCAGCAAAAGAAAAAGTTCTTTTATGATTTAAGACATTACTTCTGGGACGACCCACACCTTTATAAAGGAGTAGATGGTGTTATTAGACGTTGTGTACCTGACCATGAACAGGAACAGATCCTACATAAGGGTCATTCTGAATCATATGGAGGACACCATGCTGGAGATAGAACTGCACATAAGGTATTGCAATCCGTTTTTTATTGGCCTACTCTTTTCAAAGATGCTCGTAAGTTTGTCTTGTCTTGTGATGAATGTTAAAGAATTGGTAATATTAGTAGACGTCAAGGAATGCCTATGAATTATTCTCTTGTTATTGAACCATTTGATGTTTGGGGCTTTGATTATACGGGACCTTTTCCTGCCTCTAATGGTTACACAAATATTTTAGTTGATGTTGATTACGTTACCAAGTGGGTAGAAGCTATTCCAACTAGTAGTGCTGATCATAACACTTCTATTAAAATGCTTAAAGAAGTTATTTTTCCGAGGTTTGGAGTCCCTAGATATCTTATGACTGATGGTGGTTCACATTTTATTCATGGTTCTTTCCGTAAGATGCTTGCTAAATATGATGCTAATCATAGAATCACATCTCCTTATCACCTACAGTCTAGTGGTCAAGTAGAATTGAGAATAGAGAGCTCAAATTAATTTTGCAAAAGACTGTGAATAGATCTAGAAAGAATTGGTTGAAAAAACTTGACGATGCATTATGGGCCTATAGAACTGCATATAAAAATCCTATGGGTATGTCTACGTATAAGATGGTTTATGGAAAAGCATGTCACTTACCGCCGGAGACCTAGATTGGTTCCGCCAAGATCCCCTACACTTGTGGGTCATCAATAAGTGACATGCTTTTCCATAAACCATCTTATAAGGAGACATACCCATAGGATTTTTGTATGCAGTTCTATAGGCCCATAATGCATCATCAAGTTTTTTGGATCAATTCTTTCTAGATCTATTCACAATCTTTTGCAAAATTAATTTGAGCTCTCTCTTGCTCAACTCTACTTGACCACTAGACTGCGGATGATAAGGAGATGTGATTCTATGATTAACATCATACTTAGCAAGCATCTTACGGGAAGCACCATGAATAAAATGTGAACCACCATCAGTCATAAGATATCTAGGGACTCCAAACCTCGAAAAAATAATTTATTTAAGCATTTTAATAGAAGTGTTATGATCAGCACTACTAGTTGGAATAGCTTCTACCCACTTAGTAACGTAATCAACAACAACTAAAATATGTGTGTAACCATTAGAGGCAGGAAAAGGTCCCATATAATCGAAGCCCCAAACATCAAACGGTTCAATAACAAGAGAATAATTCATAGGCATTTCTTGACATCTACTAATGTTACCTATTCTTTGACATTCATCACAAGATAAGACAAAACTTACGAGCATCTTTGAAGAGAGTAGGCCAATAAAAACCAGATTGTAGTACCTTGTGTGCAGTTCTATCTCCAGTGTGGTGCCCTCCATAGGATTCAACGTGACACTTGCGTAGGATCTGTTCCTATTAATGCTCAGGCACACAACGTCTAATAGCACCATCTACTCCTTCTTTATAAAGGTGTGGATCATCCCAAAAGTAATGTCTTAAATCATAAAAGAATTTTTTTTCTTTTGCTGGTATGTGAAACTAGGCGGTATAAATTTAGCAACGATGTAATTAGCATAATCAGCATACCAAGGAGCAGTACGAGAAGCATTAACGACCGCTAACTGTTCATCAGGAAAGCTATCATCAATAGGCAGTGGGTCATCAAGAGCATTCTCTAACCTAGACAAGTTGTCTGCAACGGGGTTCTCAGCTCCCTTTCTATCAATAATATGCAAATCAAATTCTTGGAGAAAGAGAACCCATCTAATGAGCCTAGGCTTAGCATCTTTTTTTCCATAAGATATTTAATAGCAGCATGATCAGTGTGAATAGTAACTTTGGGATCAACAATATAAGGTCTAAACTTATCACATGCAAACACAACTGCTAAGAATTCTTTTTCAGTAGTAGCATAATTTCTCTGGGCAGTATCAAGAGTCTTACTAGCATACTGGATACCATTCAATTTCTTATCAACTCTTTGCCCTAGAACAACACCTACAACATAATCACTAGCATCACACATAATTTCAAAAGGTAAATTTCAATCAAGTGGTTGAACAATAGGTGCAGTGATCAAAGCTTTCTTAAATATTTCAAATGCTTCTACACAATCATCATCAAAGACAAAAGGAATATCTTTTTGCAATAAATTAGTCAGAGGCCTAGAGATTTTAGAAAAGTCCTTAATGAACCTCCTATAAAAACCGGCATGACCAAGGAAACTTCTTATACCTTTTATGTCCTTGGGACATGGCATCTTTTTAATAGCATCAACTTTAGCTTTATCAACTTCAATACCTCTCTCGGAAATCTTGTGCCCCAAGACAATGCCTTCATTAACTATAAAGTGGCACTTTTCCCAATTCAGGACGAGACTAGTGTCTTCACACCTTTGCAAAACTCGATCAAGGTTGCTCAAACAATCATCAAAAGAGGATCCATAAACGGAGAAGTCATCCATGAATACCTCACAAATCTTTTCACAAAAATCAGAAAATATAGCCATCATGCATCTTTGAAAGGTAGCAGGTGCATTACATAAACCAAAAGGCATATGTCTATAAGCAAAAGTACCGAAAGGGCAAGTAAAAGTAGTTTTTGATTGATCCCCGCTAACACAGGTATTTGAGAGAAACCAGAATAACCATCTAGAAAGCATGAATGGGTGTGTTTGGATAGTCTTTCTAGCATTTGATCAATAAAAGGTAAAGGGTATCTTTCTTAGTAGCCTTATTTAATTTACGGAAATCAATTACCATCCTATAACCTGTAATAATTCTTTGCGGGATCAATTCATCTTTATCATTAGGAACAACGGTAATACCTCCCTTTTTAGGAACACAATGGACAGGGCTTACCCAATCACTATCAGCAATGGGATAAATTATACCTACCTCAAGGAGCTTTAGTATCTCTTTTCTTACCACTTCTTTCATCTTGGGATTTAGTCGTCGTTGAGTATCTCTAACTGGTTTGGCATCGTCCTCCAAATTAATTTTGTGTTGGCATAACGTGGGACTAATGCCCTTAAGATCATCCAGAGTATATCCAATAGCAGCTCGGTGCTTTACAGAGTTTACAATAATCTTTCTTCTTCTTGCTATGAAAGGTTAGCACTAATAATAACAGGATATATTTTCTTTTCATCCAGATAAGCACACTTAAGATTACCAGGTAATGTTTTGAGTTCAAACATGGGTTCACCCTTAGGTGGAGGGGGATCCCCAAGAATTTCAACGGGAAGATTATGTTTCAGCACAGGTTCCTGTTTAAGGAACACTTCATCTATTTCCCTTCTTTCCTTCATAAACATATCATTTTCATGGTCTAGCAAATATTGTCCTAACGGATCAGTAAGAGGCACAGCAATGGAAGCAAGACCAATAATCTCATCCTTACTAGGTGGTTCCCTATCACGAGGTTGTCTATGTGAAATGATCTAGATGATGACTAGAGGGGGGGTGAATAGGAGTTTTAAAACTTTTACGGATTTGGCTTTATCCTAATGCGGAATTAAACTAACGGATACTTTTCAAGCACAAATCCCAAAAATGCTAGGCTCAACTAAGTGCACCAACAACCTATGCTAAACAAGATAGGAAATTAAGCAAACTAGCAAGCACAAACTATATCACAAGATATGGAAATGAAGGAACAACTAAGCAATTCAACTATCACAAGATATATCAATATGGGCAAGTATGAATTGCGAAAAGTAAAGGGTGTGGGTATGAGATAACCACAAGTGAGTCGGGGACGCGGATTTATCCCGAAGTTCACACTCGTGAGAGTGCTAATCTCCATTAGAGCGGTGCCGTAGCCAAAGCTCCGGGGCGTCACCAAGTGACTCACCGTATTCTCCCTTTCGAGTCACCCCCAACGGATGAGCCTCGATTCACTCGGGGTTGGTCTTGAAGGCGACCACCACACCTTTACAAACCTCTCCGGAGCACACCACAACCATGGAGCTTCCGGAGGAACTTGACCACCTAGGCCACTTGAACACCCTTCCTCGGAGCACACCACAAAAGGAAGCTTCCGGGAGAACCTTGGCCACATAGGCCTCTTCACAATCTTCTCAATATATCACCAAACCGTCTAGGAGGCGAAGCCTCCAAGAGTATAAACTCATGGGCTCTCACACGAACAAATCGATGCGGGGAGCTCAAACCAATGCAACAAATGCAATGCAAGGTCAAGCAACAAATGCTCAACTCACTCTCTCAATCTCACAAGATGCAACTCAAGAAAGTGGGAGATTGAAGAGAGGGGATGCAATGGAGGAAATCAACAAATGACTCCAAGATCCATCCACAAATCACCCTTCACTTAGAAGGGAGATAGGGGTTTGGGAGAGGTGGTAAGAGGCTCAAAATGATGTTTAGAATGTGAATGAACAACCCCCAAACCGGTAGGGAGGAAGGGCTCTTTTATAGCCAACTTCCAAAACTAGCCGTTGGGGCTCCAACGGACACTTCCTGGACACCCCGTGCCCACGGGGGTTTAGACCCCGTGCCCACGGGGTCTCGTGCGCACGGTACAAGCCCGTGTGCACGGGGGGCCCGTGCCCACGGGGGTCACAAACCCCGTGTCCACGGGGTACCCAGAACAGCCTGCAGCAGCCCACTAAAACAGCGATAACTTTGGCATACGGACTCCGAATTCGATGATCTTGGGCTTGTTTTGAAGCTATGGAAAAGCCCAAGGTCCTCACATAGAGAACCACCCAAGATCAACAATAAATAATGATGCAAGTAATGCAAAGGTTTGAGCTCTCTACATGCGACATGATCAAGCTACTTGCCCGAGAGTCCCTCTTGATAGTACGGCTATCAAACCTATAATCCGGTCTCCCTCCAAGCACCATGAGACCGGCAAAACTAGGAAAAACTAGCTAAGGTATACCTTTGCCTTGCATATTCAACTTGAGCTTGGTGATGACTCCAATGCTTGTCTCAAGTTGGAATCCCTTTCTTGTCCACAACCACTTGGTGAAGATGCTTGAATTGATTCCTCATATTGCAATGAGGGAAGCCTTAACTTAAGCCCATCTTCACATGAGCATTATCATGATGTGGACCGCAAGCTTCAAAGCATATAACCTCCGGCTTCTCATCTTGCACTTGGAATCCTCGAACCCGATGACCATCACCACTTGATGTCATCCACACATAGGCTACTTGAGATCTTTCCTTTTGATGCAAGCCCATGAGAAACACCTAACCCACATAGACATACCAAACACATAGCATGGGTTAGGTAACAAAGCACAATTCACAATTACTTACCATACCACTAGATCACTTGATCTCACGTGGTACAATGTTTGTGCTTTGAGAGTTGACCACTTAGATATAATCTTTGAGCTTCATCTTGGTCAACCAACATCTTTACTCGAAGCTCCATCTTGGTTTCTTGAAAGCCACAATGAACTCTTAATTTCCCTTCATTGCTTCAAGACTATATCACCAAAGACTCTTCCATGACCATATCAAGTTCCACTATGAATATCATCTTGGTCACCACTTGCCCTTCTAAAAACTCCATCACAATCTCTTGAGAGGCATAATGAATTCGTCACTCTAGTTGCTTGCTTCAAGACTTGATCAACCGAAACCCAACACATGATCTCACCATGATCTTGTCTTGAGACCATAACTTGAATTCTTCTCTTTGATTACTCTCTCAAGCCTTGATCCTCAGAAGCCCAAATATATCAATCTTTGAGATCCTCCAATGCACTCCATCATGAACATAATTAGATTAGGCATTGAAACCAATCTTGATGGCTTCAATAGAAGTACCCGAAGACCAACTTGAAACCTCACTGGATATGGGATCTCGAGAGCCAACACCTAGGCCAAGTAAGCATGGAGTATCCAGAGAGTTGACACTCGACCCCGTGTGCATGGTACAAGCCCGTGTGCACGGGGTATCCAGAGAAGGATACCATGAGGACGTCTTCGGATGCTTTGATGGCAGACTTCACAAAACAGCCCAATGCACTTCAAGCATCACTATGGAACATATCTTCATATAAGATTCAATGCACTTGATGCTCCATAGGAATTGTCATTTAGTACCAAAGCATAGGGCAAATATATCTTCATATATATGGACTTCATCCTTGATTCTGTCCAATATCCTTGAGGCACTATCTTCATATATATGGACTTCATCCTTGATTCCGTCCAATATCCTTGAGGCACTATCTATGGACAAAACCTTCAAATATATCTCACTGAAAACATTAGTCCATAGAGATTGTCATTTAATTACCAAAACCACAATTAGGGGCTACATGCCCTTTCAATCTCCCCCATTTTGCTAATTGATGACAATCTCAACAAGAGGGTTTATATAATGAATTTAAAACAAGTATGCAATCTATCCGAGAATAAATTGTATACTTGAGGTGGTTTTGATAGCTTCAAACATCACAAAGATAGTTGATGTTATCAAAACCAGTTGTACTAGCATCGAAATACTACATAAGAATTTGATGCTAGTAGAACCACAATATATAGAGCAAACTCCCCCACAATATATGCACAGGAAATAACTTGGTGGAGTTTCCTCTATATACACATCCATGCAATGAGCAAGCACAACAAAAGTAGATAAGCATGAATGACAGGAACCAACCCACTTCACCTAAACCCTCTAAACTTCTCCCCCATTGGCAACAAGTGCCAAAATGGAAGAAAAATCTAGATGGCCAATATAGTATGAGTTCCTTCTTAATTTGTGCATTTCTCATATTATGAGTGGAATCAAATGCACATATCCAGTTATGAACAAACGAAGAAATTCACACTATATTGAGCATCCATATAATGCACCTAAATGATATGACAAAAGAATCAAACATTCAAAGGATCCAAAGAACATATTTTGGACAAGGGATAATGGAGATATCCAATATGATAATCATGCTAAGCATGGGTCCAAAATATATCCACCAACTCATGAGTGCAAACATATGTGCAAAACATACAAGCACTCACTCAACAAGTACTAACCATGCCATGATGCAACACACACAATGTTGACTCTAACTTGAATAAATGCATGAAGTAAGTACTTGTTACCAAGAGAGAAAGCATTGGTTCAAGAGGCCCTTGATCTAGTACGCGAACATGAGGGACTTGATCTTGTTCTTGGATAGGTATATGATCTCCCATAACATCTTGCTCTTGTGTTGGGGGTGATGACTTCCCTTATGGTCGATCCACAAGAGGGGCTCTTACTCCTTCTTCTTCTACATGGACAAGGGGTGCTTCTTGTGGAAGAATATGACCAATCCCCATTGTACTTGTAGCTTGGGAAGGAGCCTCATCACCTACAACACTTGAAACAAATTGCTCCGCATGGAAGGACCGAACTGGGGTTTCATTTATCTTCTCCCCCAAATCAAAGAATCAATCAAGCTTGGCCCTAATAATTTCCCACGGTGTCTCCACCTCCTCGTGAATAAGCCAAGCATCCAATGCTTCTCCAAGGTACCTAAAACACATTAGGGTACAAAATGGTCCCCAAACATATTGGGTCCGAAGTAGTAAGCACAACCACAATACATAGGGCAAACTCCACAATAAGTATGTGCAAAAGGATATGAAAATGAATTTCATGCACACCTTTAACCATTAATTATATTATGGAGTTTACCCTATATAGAGGATCAAGAGAGCAAGCAAGGCATGAAGAAGTATATAAATAAATATGCATGCACATGCCTACCAAGATCCAAAGAGATACAATTTGGACAAGAGAACACTTAAACAAAGAATACTCCAAAAATAACATAAAGCATTCAAGTTGTCCAAATTATATCAAAGAGACGAATCCACACAGGACCGCAAGAAAAGTACAACATATGAACTAAGCAAAAACCAAAGAGCATATAGGATATACATTACACACATGCTAAAAGGCTTATCTCACTCAAATAGATAATAGATAGTACAAGGAGTGAGATAAGGCAAGTTGAAGCACAAGCCGAGAAGAAGATGATCATAAAATTCTACCACAAGAAGAAATACCAATTGGTATTTGGAATTAACACTCGGTGGTAGAATCCGAAGGAGCACAAGATCATAATCGACAAACACCCCGTGTGCATGGGGGTCAAAAGACCCCGTGCACACGGGGTATCCAGGGAGTTACGCAGTACCCCGTGCGCACGGGGTC
>NC_041385.1:662317276-662328799 GCF_002162155.2 Triticum dicoccoides | reverse complement strand
CCAGAGAGTTACACAACACCCCATGCGCACGGGGGTCAAAAGACCCCGTGCGCACAGGGTATCCAGAACTTTTCTGGTGCAACTTTCTGGATACCACGGCAGGCATACAACAGAGGCAAATAACCACCTAAAAGAGATAACTAAAGGATACTCTGAGAAACTGAATTTCAAATGAGCTTGACATACCACATAGTGACTAGATAATATTGAGTATCAATACTATGTGGTATTTCTCATATTCACATTTTGGGTTTGTGATGTGCACAAAACATAACACTCCCCCATAATGTGATGATCCACTAATATCTCGCAAGAGCCAAACAACATACAAATAAGGCTCAAGAAAACAAGCATCACTATATGATGTGCAATGCAACCTACACATGCTAGAAAACACAAATCAAGCATACTAGGAAGCACAACATATAAATGCACATGCTAGATACAAAACCTAAGCAAGCAAGGGGCGAGTAACTTTCAATGTAAGCAATACAAATACAAGTTACCACAAGGAGGAACACTGGATAGATAATATGACGATAATCCACATGACTTGGCTCGAACAAATAAATGGTGAATATTCTTTTCTTCATGAACTAGCCAAATCTCCAATGTCCTCCACACACCTATTGATCAAGGTTAAGCTTGATGGTCCCCAACCAAGTTGGGTCCTAAGAAGTTAGACACAATAGGCTTGGCAACCCAAATGGCCTCTTCCATTTCCAAACCACTTTGGGCGCCAACAAACTTGGCAAACAAATTGCCAACAACATCCTTCCTAAGCAAATAATGATCATTGACTAGAGGAGGCTTAGGGATGTTACTGTTGGGACAAGATGAAGATATGTGTCCCTTCTCACAACAAATATAGCAACATGTGCTCCCCCTTCTCTTCTTCTTTACTTTCTCAATTTGGGGAGCATTTCCTTGGTTCATTATTGGTAGTGGCCTTTCTTCAGCTTGAGGTTGACCTTGAGATTGAACTTGAGGTTGACCTTGAGATTGGACTTGAGGCCGCTTCCCTTGTTGCTTCACATTTGAAGCCTTCTTCTTCTTCAATGGACAAGATCTCACATGGTTTCCAACATTCTTGCACTTGAAGCATGTGATGTTGGCCGGATTCTTGACTTGGTCTTGTTCCTTATTCCTTTTCTCGGACTTCTTGTTGTTGGAGATGAAACCAAGTCCACCCTTGTCATGAGGGGATTTTTTACCACTCAAAATATTGTTGAGAGTGGAATTTCCTTCATGACACATTTCCAAGTCTTTCTTCAAAATAGTGACTTGAGCCTTGAGCTCTTTGTTTTCCTCTACAAGGTTAGTATCAACAAAAGTACTAGAGGAAGTAGAAACTTCATTATTAGAGAAACAAGGCAATGAGAGCAATTCATCACAAGAATCAGCTATAATATGTCTAGATGAATTACTAGGACTAGCACATGTCAATAAATAATTTTGAGTAAATATAGTGCTAATGTCCACATGAGGCTCACGAGATGTTACCTTAGTCGCAATAGCCTCATGAGCTAACTTTAGCCTTTCATGGGAGATTAGAAGGTCATCATGAGAGCCCGAGAGCTTTTCATGACTTTCTTCTAATTTCCCATAATTGCTAGTTAGCAAAACAAGTTGAGCCCTTAGCTCAACATTCTCCTTCAAGATAGATGCTTCACAAGAAGTAGAGTTAGTAGCACAAGCATCATTGACAATATGAGAGGAGCTAGAAGAAACTAGAGACTTCACATGAGTAGCTTGAAGTTCCTCATAAGACTTAGAGAGTTTGGTGAGCTCTCCTTTGACATTCTTGTAGACAAGGTCAAGGTGCTCAAAATCCTCTTTAAGTTGATCATGAGCAACTTCAATCTCTTCTTTATAAGACTCTAAGTCTCTAAGAGTTTCTAGAGCATCAAGAAGGTTACAATCAAGTTTTTCATTTTGTTCTTGCTCTTCGTGAAGTAAATCATTACACTTTCCAAAATGAGTGATAAGATCTTTAAACATCTCATAAGTGTTCTTATTTACCCCACAAAGAGAATTACCAATTTCATATATTTCTTAACTCATATCCCTATCACATTCATCGTTACTCTCATCAATATCATTACAAAGAGTAGATGATACCTCAGTATTACCTCTTGCCATGAGGCACATGTGAACATCGGAGGTTGATGATGATTCTTTTGGAGAGGGAGTTTCTTTATCATCAAGAGTAGGATATCCATGTCCATGCTCTTGACACTCATAGCATTTCCTCTCCAACAAGGTGATGTCCTTCTTTGCTCCTCTAGCAATTTCCTCATTAATGATGTGTGCACTATTTTCTCTTGTTTCCTCTACATGGTTAGTCAAACAACAACTAGAGGAAATAGAAGCACATAGATCATGGAAACAAGGAGTATCAAGCATATCATCACAAAAGGTATTCAAGTAATCTCCAAATGATATGCATGGACTATCAGCACAAGAATGTAAGTCATTTTTGCTAGATATGCTCAAGTCCATAGAATCTACAACACTACCATGTATACATGTAAGATCATCAATGTTGAGCACATCATCACAATCATCACAAATGATATTTTCACTCACCATGTCATTACCTTGGGACATGCCACATGATGGTGAGGCGGAAGAAGTTGAAATGTCCAAGTACACGGAGGAAGAAGCAATATGGAGATCTTCATGATTTGAAGATGTGGAGACCTCCTCGATTAGCTCCTCCGAAAGATGATGAACATCAACAAGATTGGACCCACCATATATTTCTTCAAGTTTGGTCCACATATCATGAGCCGTCACACAAGTCATGATAGACTCAAATACTTCGAGGGATATAAACCGGATTATGGCATTCTTAGCACTATATCCACAAAGCATATCATCATTTTCCTCACTAGTTGGAAAAAGGTCGTCCTTCCATGGAGAAGCCCCTACAAGAACAATTCGCACAAAACATGGACCCATGGTCCGAAAATGACAAAGCATGCGAATTTTCCACAAGTGATAGTTTGTGCCACTAAAACAAAAGGTGTCATCGTGCACTATACCACTAGTCGACATCTTTAGTCTCTAGGCGGTGAAGCCTACCAAGGAGAGACCAAAGCTCTGATACCAACTGAAATGATCTAGATGACGACTAGAGGGGGGTGAATAGGAGTTTTAAAACTTTTACGGATTTGGCTTTATCCTAATGCGGAATTAAACTAACGGATACTTTTCAAGCACAAATCCCAAAAATGCTAGGCTCAACTAAGTGCACCAACAACCTATGCTAAACAAGATAGGCAATTAAGCAAACTAGCAAGCACAAACTATATCACAAGATATGGAAATGAAGGAACAACTAAGCAATTCAACTATCACAAGATATATCAATATGGGCAAGTATGAATTGCGGAAAGTAAAGGGTGTGGGTATGAGATAACCACAAGTGAGTCGGGGACGCGGATTTATCCCGAAGTTCACACTCGTGAGAGTGCTAATCTCCGTTAGAGCGGTGTCGTAGCCAAAGCTCCGGGGCGTCACCAAGTGACTCACCGTATTCTCCCTTTTGAGTCACCCCAACGGATGAGCCTCGATTCACTCGGGGTTGGTCTTGAAGGCGACCACCACACCTTTACAAACCTCTCCGGAGCACACCACAACCATGGAAGCTTCCGGAGGAACTTGACCACCTAGGCCACTTGAACACCCTTCCTTGGAGCACACCACAAAAGGAAGCTTCCGGGAGAACCTTGGCCACATAGGCCTCTTCACAATCTTCTCAATATATCACCAAACCGTCTAGGAGGCGAAGCCTCCAAGAGTATAAACTCATGGGCTCTCACACGAACAAATCGATGTGGGGAGCTCAAACCAATGCAACAAATGCAATGCAAGGTCAAGCAACAAATGCTCAACTCACTCTCTCAATCTCACAAGATGCAACTCAAGAAAGTGGGAGATTGAAGAGAGGGGATGCAATGGAGGAAATCAACAAATGACTCCAAGATCCATCCACAAATCACCCTTCACTTAGAAGGGCGATAGGGGTTTGGGAGAGGTGCTAAGAGGCTCAAAATGATGTTTAGAATGTGAATGAACAACCCCCAAACCGGTGGGGAAGAAGGGCTCTTTTATAGCCAACTTCCAAAACTAGCCGTTGGGGCTCCAACGGACACTTCCTGGACACCCCGTGCCCACGAGGGTTTAGACCCCGTGCCCATGGGGTCCCGTGTGCACGGTACAAGCCCGTGTGCACGGGGGCCCCGTGCCCACGGGGGTCACAAACCCCGTGTCCACGGGGTACCCAGAACAGCCTGCAGCAGCCCACTAAAACAGCGATAACTTTGGCATACGGACTCCGAATTCGATGATCTGTGGCTTGTTTTGAAGCTATGGAAAAGCCCAAGGTCCTCACATAGAGAACCACCCAAGATCAACAATAAATAATGATGCAAATAATGCAAAGGTTTGAGCTCTCTACATGCGACATGATCAAGCTACTTGCCCGAGAGTCCCTCTTGATAGTACGGCTATCAAACCTATAATCCGGTCTCCCTCCAAGCACCATGAGACCGGCAAAACTAGGAAAACCTAGCTAAGGTATACCTTTGCCTTGCATATTCAACTTGACCTTGGTGATGACTCCAATGCTTGTCTCAAGTTGGAATCCCTTTCTTGTCCACAACCACTTGGTGAAGATGCTTGAATTGATTCCTCATATTGCAATGAGGGAAGCCTTAACTTAAGCCCATCTTCACATGAGCATTATCATGATGTGGACCGCAAGCTTCAAAGCATATAACCTCCGGCTTCTCATCTTGCACTTGGAATCCTCGAACCCGATGACCATCACCACTTGATGTCATCCACACATAGGCTACTTGAGATCTTTCCTTTTGATGCAAGCCCATGAGAAACACCTAACCCACATAGACATACCAAACACATAGCATGGGTTAGGTAACAAAGTACAATTCACAGTTACTTACCATACCACTAGATCACTTGATCTCACGTGGTACAATGTTTGTGCTTTAAGAGTTGACCACTTAGATATAATCTTTGAGCTTCATCTTGGTCAACCAACATCTTTACTCGAAGCTCCATCTTGGTTTCTTGAAAGCCACAATGAACTCTTCATTTCCCTTCATTGCTTCAAGACTATATCACCAAAGACTCTTCCATGACCATATCAAGTTCCACTATGAATATCATCTTGGTCACCACTTGCCCTTCTAAAAACTCCATCACAATCTCTTGAGAGGCATAATGAATTCGTCACTCTAGTTGCTTGCTTCAAGACTTGATCAACCGAAACCCAACACATGATCTCACCATGATCTTGTCTTGAGACCATAACTTGAATTCTTCTCTTTGATTACTCTCTCAAGCCTTGATCCTCAGAAGCCCAAATATATCAATCTTTGAGATCCTCCAATGCACTCCATCATGAACATAATTAGATTAGGCATTGAAACCAATCTTGATGGCTTCAATAGAAGTACCCAAAGACCAACTTGAAACCTCACTGGATATGGGATCTCGAGAGCCAACACCTAGGCCAAGTAAGCATGGGGTATCCAGAGAGTTGACACTCGACCCCATGCACACGGTACAAGCCCGTGTGCATGGGGTATCCAGAGAAGGATACCATGAGGACTTCTTCGGATGCTTTGATGGCAGACTTCACAAAACAGCCCAATGCACTTCAAGCATCACTATGGAACATATCTTCATATAAGATTCAATGCACTTGATGCTCCATAGGAATTGTCATTTAGTACCAAAGCATAGGGCAAATATATCTTCATATATATGGACTTCATCCTTGATTCCGTCCAATATCCTTGAGGCACTACCTTCATATATATGGACTTCATCCTTGATTCCGTCCAATATCCTTGAGGCACTATCTATGGACAAAACCTTCAAATATATCTCACTGAAAACATTAGTCCATAGAGATTGTCATTTAATTACCAAAACCACACTTAGGGGCTACATGCCCTTTCACTATGAAACTTAGCAAAATTAAACTCATGAGACATACCATCTAAGCCATTGGTGAGAGTATCTTTTTCACAATCAATCTTAGCACTAGCTGTATTCAAGAAGGGTCTACCAAAAATAATGGGACAAAAATCATCTTGTGGGGAACCAAGAACAAGAAAATCAGCAGGGTATTTAACTTTCCCACACAAAACTTCAATATCTCTAACAATCCCAACTGGTTTAATGGTATCCCTATTAGCAAGCTTAATAGTAACATCGATGTCTTCTAATTCAACGGGTGCAATGTCATGCATAATTTCTTTATATAAATCATAAGGTATCGCACTAGCACTAGCACCCATATCACATAAACCATGATAACAATGATCTCCTATTTTAACAGAAATAATAGGCATGCCTACAACAGGTCTATGTATCTTAGTATATGGTCTAGCAATATTAGCAGTTTCATCACATAAATAAATAACATGCCCATCTAAATCATCATCCAAGAGATCTTTAACCATAGAAATACTAGGTTCAACATTGATTTGCTCAGGAGGTGTATTAAGTCCTAGTATTACTCTTACGAACAACAGTCAAAATTTTAGCATGATCCTTTATCCTAACAGGAAATGGGGGTTTCTCAACATAAGTAGTAGGAACAATAGGATCACTACAGGTGATAGTTTTTTCTTCAACTGTAATAGGTGCAACTACTTTCACTTCAACATGAGGATTATATTTAAACCACTTCTCTTTAGGGAGATTAGCGTGAGTAGCAAAAGATTCACAGAAAGAAGCTACTATCTCAGAGTCAAGTCCATACTCAGCGCTAAATCCACGAAAAGCATCGGTATCCATAAAAGATTTAACACAATCGAACTTAGGTGTCATACCTGACTCCTTACCATCGTCCGAACCCCAATCTTCAGAGTTGCGTTTAATTCTTTCCAATAAGTCTCATTTGAAATCAATAGTCTTCAGCATATAAGAACCAGCACAGGAAGTATCGAGCAGGTTGCGATTATTAAGAGAAAGCCGATCATAAAATTTTTGAATAATCATTTCCCGGGAGAGCTCATGATTGGGGCATGAATATAACATTGACTTAAGCCTCCCCCAGGCTTGAGCGATGCTTTCTCCTTTGTGAGGCCGGAAATTATATATGTAATTATGATCATGATGAGCAAGATGCATAGGGTAGAACTTCTGGTGAAATTCCAACTTCAATCGCTTATAATTCCAAGATCCCGTATAATCGCATAGCCTATACCATGTCAATGCATCTCCCTTCAAAGATAAAGGGAAGACCTTCCTTTTGACAACATCATCGGGAATACCCGCAAGCTTAAATAATCCACAAACTTCATCCATAAAGATAAGGTGTAAATCGGGATGCAATGTTCCATCTCCTGCAAATGAATTAGCTAGCAGTTTCTTTATCATACTCGAAGGAATCTCAAAGTAAATATTTTCATAAAGTTCAGTAGGTTGAGGAGCAACTCTTTGCTCTTCTGGTCAGGGTGAAGATACCCCGAACAAGCCCCTCAAAGGATTAGTTTCCATAGTGACAAGTAACAGAAAATTTCAGCACACTATATAAATGTTTCCTTACCAAGTTCCACTCACTAAAAGCGCTACGTTCCCCGGCAACTGCGCCAGAAAAGAGTCTTGATGACCCACAAGTGTAGGGGATCTATCGCAGTCCTTTCGATAAGTAAGAGTGTCAAACCCAACGAGGAGCAGAAGGAAACGATAAGCGGTTTTCAGTAAGGTTTTTTCTGCAAGCACTAAAATTGTAGATAATAGATAGTTTTGTGATAAGATAAATAGTAACGAGTAACAAGTAAATAAAGTAAATAAAGTGCAGCAAGGTGGCCCAATCCTTTATGTAGCAAATGATAAGCCTGAACATTTCTAATAATGAGAAAGGAGCTCCCGAGGACACATGTGAATTATCGTCAAGCTAGTTTTCATCACGTTCATATGATTCGCGTCCGGTACTTTGATAATTTGATATATGGGTGGACCGCTGCTTGGGTACTGCCCTTACTTGGACAAGCATCCCACTTATGATTAACCCCTATTGCAAGCATCCGCAACTACAAAAGAAGTATTAAGGTAAACCTAACCACAACATTAAACATATGGATCCAAATCAGCCCCTAACGAAGCAACGCATAAACTAGGGTTTAAGCTTCTGTCACTCTAGCAACCCATCATCTACTTATTACTTCCCTATGCCTTCCTCTAGGCCAAAATAATGGTGAAGTGTCATGTAGTCGATGTTCACATAACACCACTAGAGGAAAAGACAACATACATCTCATCAAAATATCGAACGAATACCAAATTCACATGACTACTAATAGCAAGACTTCACCCATGTCCTCAGGAACAAACATAACTACTCACAAAGCATATTCATGTTCATAATAAGAGGGGTAATAATATGCATTATGGATCTGAACGTTTGATCTTCCACCAAGTAAACCAATTAGCATCAACTATAAGGAGTAATCAACACTACTAGCAACCCACAGGTACCAACTTGTGGTTTTGATACAAGATTGGATATAAGAGATGAACTAGGGTTTTGAGAGGAGATGGTGCTAGTGAAGATGTTGATGGAGATTGACCCCCTCTCGATGAGAGGATCGTTGGTGATGACGTTGGTGATGATTTCCCCCTCTCGGAGGGAAGTGTCCCCGGCAGAACAGCTCCGCCAGAGCCCTAGATTGGTTCCGCCAAGGTTCCGCCTCATGGCGGTGGAGTTTCGTCCCGTAAGCTTGTCCACGATTTTTTCCAGGGTAAAAGCCCTCATATAGCAGAAGATGGACACCGGGGGGCCACTAGGGGGCCAGGGAGACAGGGGGCGCGCCCAATAGGGGGGGCACCCCCACCCTCCTGGACAGGGTGTGGGCCCCCTGGTGTATTTCATCCGCTCAATAATTCTTATTAATTCCAAAATTAGGTTTCGTGGAGTTTCAAGATTTTTGGAGCAGTGCATAATAGGTTTCCAATGTTTGCTCTTTTTCCAGCCAGAATTCCAGCTACCAGCATTCCCCCTCTTCATGGTAAACCTTGTAAAATAAGAGAGAATAGCCATAAGTATTGAGATATAATGGGTAATAACAGCCCATAATGAAATAAATATTGATATAAAAGCATGATGCAAAATGGACGTATCACTTACCTCTTGAACTTGAACATAAAGCATATTGGGCTATTAAAGAGCTCAATTATGACTTCAAACTTGCCGCTGAGAAGATGTTATTTGATATTAGCTCACTTGATGAATGGAGAACCCAAGCCTATAAGAATGCCAAGCTATTCAAAGAAAAAGTCAAACGCTGGCATGCCAAAAGGATACAAAAGCGTGAGTTTAATGTAGGTGATTATGTGTTATTATTCAACTCTCGTTTAAGATTTTTTGCAGGAAAACTTCTCTCTAAATGGGAAGGTCCTTACGTTATCGAGGAGGTCTATCGTTCCGGTGCCATAAAAATCAACAACTTTGAAGGCACAAGTCCGAGGGTGGTGAACGGTCAGAGAATTAATCATTATATATCAGGTAATACTATCAATGTTGAAACTAATATTATTGAGACCGTAACCCCGGAGGAATACATAAGGGACACTTTCCAGAATGTTTCAGACTCCAAAAAGAAAGAATAGGTATGTGGTACGGTAAGTAAACCGACTCCAAAACAATTATAATGGCAATTTTTATCCGTTTTGGAATATTTAGTAATTTTGGAAAGAAAGAAGTAGTCCGGGAAGGACACAAGGCCTCCACGAGGGTGGAGGGCGTGCCCACCCTTCCTGGGCGTGCCCCCGTGTCTCGTGGCCACCTCGTGTGCCTCCCGGACTCTGTTTTATTGCACGTTACATATTTTGGTCGGTTAAAATTCATTATATAATCTCCTGAAGGCTTTGACCACCGTATCATGCAAATATCCTATGTTTTCGTTTCGAGTTGTTTCTGTTACAGATCTAGAGCATCATGACGAGTCCAAGTGCTCCCAAGGACAAGTTTTTCGAGAGGGTTATCAACCCCTATCTCGCGGGGGTGCTGCACATCCGAGATGTGGAGGGACCAAGGCGTACCGTAAGCATGAATACAAAGCTCGAAGCCATGGAGCAACAAGTTTTCAAGTGCCAAGGGATGGTGGAGCATGGACTCAACGCTAACCAGATGATGATCATTGAGTTCACCAACAACCACAAGCTAGATGCCAAGGTCATTGGGGAGACCATCTTCAAGCTTCAAGAGAAAATCGAGCACCTCCAAGCCCAGATCTATGACCTGCAAAACCAAAAATGTGAGTATGAATATAGATTCAAGAGGATGAGTTTGGCTATAGATTTAAGGATCCCAGAGACTCGATCATCCTTCTATGATGGTGAGCCTATGCCTTGGAAGATGGACGACAAGCCTACATCATCAACAACTCCTACTTCACCACCTCCAAGGACATAATTACATGGGTATGGGCACTCCCCTTGGCAACTGCCAAGCTTGGGGGAGGTGCCCCGGTATCGTATCACCATCACACTCCTATCTTTACCGTTTTATTTAGTTCGATTCTCTTAGTAGTATCTTGATCTGGTAGATTGAAGTTTTAGTATCAAGTAGTTTTGAGTTTTGCTTTGTGATCTCTTTCTGTAATCGAGTCCGTGCGCTATTTATAATAAATATCAGTGTTGAGTCAAGGGCTTTGCTATCTTGTCATGATCTTGAGAAAGTAGAAAGAATAAAAAGAATAAAAGAGCTCATGTTGATCTTATGGATAGCAATGACTTCACACATAGAAAGTATGAGGCATAAAAGTTGTTGAAAGTTGACAAACGTAGTTTTGGTCATCGTTGCAATTAATAGGAAGTAAGAAGGAAAGAGAGGTTTTCACATGCAAATATATTATCATAGACATCTTTTATGATTGGGAGCACTCATTAAGTATGACATGCTAAAAGAGTTGATGTTGGACAAGGAAGATAACGTAATGGTTTATGTTTTCTCACATCTCAGTTAAAGTATATTGCCATTGATCTTACCAACATGTTGAGCTTGCCTTTCCCCCTCATGCTAGCTAAATTCCTTGCACCAAGTAGAGATACTAATTGTGCTTCCAAGTATCCTTAAACCCAGTTTTGCCATGAGAGTCCACCATACCTACCTATGGATTGAGTAAGATCCTTCATGTAAGTTGTCATGTTGCAGGCAATAAAAATTGCTCCCTAAATATGTATGACTTATTAGGGCAGAGAAAATAAGCTTTATACGAGCTTGTTATGGAAGCAATAAAAGCGACGGACTGCATAATAAAGGTCCATATACATGTGGCAATATAAAGTGACGTTATTTTGCATTAAGATTTTGTGCATCCAACCCTAAAAGCACATGATAACCTCTGCTTCCCTCTGCGAAGGGCCTTTTACTTTATGTTTTTACTTTATGCTTGAGTCAAGGTGATCTTCACCTTTCCCTTTTTCATTTTATCCTTTGGCAAGCTCCTCGTGTGTGAAAGATCTTGATATATA
>NC_041385.1:662296788-662316875 GCF_002162155.2 Triticum dicoccoides | reverse complement strand
ATGTAAGTTAGCATGAATTTTTATTGCTGACATAACCCAAAGGTGAATACGTTGGGAGGCAACACAATAAGCCCCTGTCTTTCTCAGTGTCCAGTTGAGACTCCATAACCACAAGTATTGCGTGAGTGTTGGCAATTGTAGAAGATTATATGATAGTTGAGTATGTGGACTTGCTGAAAGGCTCTATTCTTGACACTTTCTGATGTTATGATAAATTGCAATTGCTTCAATGACTGAGATTATAGTTTGTTAGTTCCCAATGAAGTTTCTGAACCATACTTGACATTGTGAATTGATCGTTACTTGAGCATAGGAAATCTTATGATAAATTCAATTTATGTTGCTGTTATGAGAATGATCATGATGCCCTCATGTCCGTATTTTATTTTTATCAACACCACTATCTCTAAACATATGGACATATTTTTCGATTTCGGCTTCCGCTTGAGGACAAGCGAGGTCTAAGCTTGGGGGAGTTGATACGTCCATTTTGCATCATGCTTTTATATCAATATTTATTGCATTATGGGCTGTTATTACACATTATATATCAATACTTATGGCTATTCTCTCTTATTTTACAAGGTTTACCATGAAGAGGGGGAATGCTGGCAGCTGGAATTCTGGCTGGAAAAGGAGCAAATATTGGAAACCCTATTCTGCACAGCTCCAAAAATCCTGAAACTCCACGAAAGCTATTTTTGAAATTAATAAGAATTATTGAGCAAAGAAAGCACACGAGGGGGCCCACACCCTGGCCAGGAAATTGGAGGGGGGCGTGCCCACTCCTACTGGGCGCGCCCCCTGTCTCCTCGGCCCCCTGGTGGCCCTCCGGTGCCCATCTTCTGCTATATGAAGGCTTTTACCCTGAAAAAAAAATCAAAGGCAAGCTTACGGGACGAAACTCCGCCGCCACGAGGCGGAACCTTGGCGGAATCAATCTAGGGCTCCGGCGGAGCTGTTCTGTCGGGGAAACTTCCTTTCGGGAGGGGGAAATCATCACCATCATCATCACCAACGATCCTCTCATCGGGAGGGGGTCAATCTCCATCAACATCTTCACCAGCACAATCTCCTCTCAAACCCTAGTTCATCTCTTGTATCCAATCTTGTATCTAAAACCACAAATTGGTACCTGTGGGTTGCTAGTAGTGTTGATTACTCCTTGTATTTGATGCTAATTGGTTTATTTGGTGAAAGATCATATGTTCAGATCCTTAATGCATATTATTACTCCTCTGATTATGAACATGAATATGTTTTGTGAGTAGTTACGTTTGTTCCTGAGGACATGGGTGTTATGTGAACTTGATATTCATTCGATATTTTGATGAGATGTATGTTGTCTTTCCTCTAGTGGTGTTATGTGAACGTCGACTACATGACACTTCATCATTATTTGAGCCTAGAGGAAGACATTGGGAAGTAATAAGTAGATGATGGGTTGCTAGAGTGACAGAAGCTTAAACCCTAGTTTATGCGTTGCTTCGTAAGAGGCTGATTTGGATCCATATGTCTAATGTTGTGGTTAGGTTTACCTTAATACTTCTTTTGTAGTTGCGAATGCTTGTAATAGGGGTTAATCATAAGTGGGTTGCTTGTCCAAGTAAGGGCAGTACCCAAGCACCGGTCCACCCACATATCAAATTATCAAAGTACCGAACGCGAATCATATGAGCGTGATTAAAACTAGCTTGACGATAATTCCCATGTGTCCTCGTGAGCTCTTTTCTCATTATAAGAAATTGTCCAGGCTTGTCCTTTGCTACAAAAAGGATTGGGCCACCTTGCTGCATTTTATTTATTTTCATTGCTTGTTACTCGTTACAATTTATCTTATCACAAAACTGTCTGTTACCTACAATTTCAGTGCTTGCAGAGAAAACCTTACTGAAAATTGTTTGTCATTTTCTTCTGCTCCTGTTGGGTTCGACACTCTTACTTATCGAAAGGACTACGATAGATCCCGTATACTTTGTGGGTCATCAGCTTTCCGGCTTGATTTCGGGCTGGGCTTGGGCTTGAAAACAGAGAGTATTTCGGGCTCCAGGCCAGGCTCAGGCTTGATAAATGAAGGTCGGGATTTTACAAGCCCGGCCCGGCCTGACGTTTGCCGGGGTTTAGTGCCATGAAGGCTTTCAAAAATAATAGTGCATCCGTCGTCTACTGCTACCATAATTCTATCAGACCAAAAGCTACCGGTGAGGCGAACCGACCTGTGGTTGGATGGTTAGAGGGACTGTGGTATCCCCAGCCCACCAGAGTTCATGTCCTGGTGCTCGCATTGATTCCTGGATTATTTCAGGATTTCCGGCGATGCGCATTCAGTGAGAGGAGACGTTCCCGTCGATGACGAGGTGTCTACGGCGGCTTCGTAAAAAGATGATATGCCGGCTCAGTCTTTTGAAGGTGCTCATAGGGGTAGTGTGTGCGTGTGTGCATTCATAGGCATGAGTGTATGGTGTGTGTATGAGCGCTTGCGTCTGTACTGTGTTAAAAAAAAAGCTACCATGAGTGTTAGCATGGCCTAACTTGAGTTGCTCAAATTGTTAGCCAAATTTTGACTTGCCTAATGAAATCTTACCACAACTTTTATATCTATGACATGTGGGGTTCACTGCTCATAAAAAAATCTTGCCTTAATGTGGCTAGAACCAAACACCCACCCAACTTAATCAAACTTGCCTAAGATAAGGTGTGGCAAAGTATAGTAATATGTGGCTGGAAACCAAACAGCCCCTGGTAACAGGGCAACGACGAGCTAATACAAAACGTCAAAAGCGTCAAACATGTGTGTCGCTCTGACGATGGCCAGCGACTCGACGAGTCCAGCGACCCCAGTGACGCAGCACCGTGACATTTGGCCACCGCCACGGCGCGCGACAGATTTCGTCGACCCGGTCTTTCGCCGTTCGCCCACCCAGGCCACGCATCCCACATGCCACATGGCTCGCGCAGCGGCGCGTTCCCCAGGAGGGACGGCTCCCAACGTGCGCTTCTCGTGGGCACTGACACGGAGTAGAAACCAAATGCCGCAGTTAAATCGCGCCTAACTGCTGCCAGTTGCTTGATCGCCGTGCCTCGTCGAGCTGTGCTGTGGCCCGTGACTCCGTTCGCCCATTTAAACCACGCTGGAATGGCAGTCCGGCCGGCCGATTGCCGGCGCGAGGTGAAACAGGAAGACGCATGTTCTAATCCACATCATGCGTCAGGGCCGGGTCAGGGTCTCCCTGACATCGTTTGGAACAGAACCGCTTCTCATTAAAATTATCTTCGGTTGGCTGTTTTATCTGTGTTGGTTTGAATTTTAGTTATGTTTTGATGATGTTTCTTTGCTCATATATGGATGATCGGGTGCTGATTTTTTTCTGATAAAGAGTGAATTTTATTAACTTGAAATAAAGCATCAAGTGGATATAGATACACAATAAGCACACAAACGGTCTCTGCATAGTTAGGATGTACACAGTCAGCACCAACGCACACATACAAAAAGACACTGGCAAATAGTAAAGCCATATAAGACTAAAGCTATGCCTAAGCGAAAAAAAAATACTAAAGCGATCAAATCCACAGTCGACGAACTACAACTATGACCGTATCCGCGCTAGTTATCTCATACCACCACAAGAGCAACGAGATTCTTCAACAGTAATGCCTTCGGGAAGGGAGCGACACTCAAGTACCATCATCACTCGTTCCAACCACCAAAAGTTAGATTCTAGATTTCCATCCTAAAAAATCATCTGAGAAATGCCTTCAACAAAGTAACAATGCAAAAACATCATCACTACCAGGTATAACCAATTCGGGTCAGACCTAGATTTTCACCCCCGGAGCTTGTCGAAGTCAAATCATGTGTTGTCTCCACCACTTTCGCGATCCCAGCAGCTGGCCTAGAAAACCGACCACCGTCGTCACACAACCATACCCTCCGTGTCAAGGCGTCGTCTGTAGATTGCCTCTCACCGCCGAAGGCAATCATCGGATCTAGAGAGAGAATCCCTCACAAAGGCCTTTCGATGGCCACCGAAATCTGCAGCGAGGCCGCCACCACAGGCCGTAGTGGTTGTCCGTTGCCGCCATAGCAGCCGGAGATGGAGAAGCTGAATCCGGCAAAAACCGATCCCAACAGTCATCCACAAGGACGCAACCACTGCAGCACAACCGTGGAGCGCTCGAGCTCCACGACACCGTTGTAGTGTCGATGGCAGCTGATGCCCGTAGCCACCACTACCGCCTAGACCCATGCTCGCGCAGATCCGATGAGGCAGCAGCCAATCATGCTAGCGGCAGCTGGACACTGAGGCCGGATTCCGCCCGGCCCATGGAATAGCCATGGGAAGGAGGCACAACTAGGGCGGGGGCTGCGTGAGATCCAATCAAGAGGAAGAGAAGGTAGATCGGACACACGTGCAAGAGAGCTCCCACCGCCGCCGACCACCGCGAAGGGCTTTGCCATGGTGGCTATGGCCAGCGGCCACGAGGAGGAGAGGAGGCGAAGTAAGGGCTAGAAACAGCGGCGGCGGTACTACCACCCGTGTCGACTGCAGGATGACGCCGGGGCATTTCATGATGCGTGTGTATGTCATATTTGTTATGGAAGGAGAGTCGAGTTGTTTCATGCGTCCTTGTAGTGTCCTTACACATTGCAGCGTCGGTGTAAGTCGATGGTCGTCGTGTGAGCATCTTGAGGTCGGGCAAGTCTATGTCTTGCTTTATACAAGACAAAAGATCACGTCGCCTATAAAGTCGGTAGTGGGCCGAAACAGTAACCATGTGTTTCGTCATGCTCACGTCACAGACGTAATTTTTTTGTTTTATTTTTTTTAATTTGAAAAATCAAAATAGAAATACTAAGAAAATTAATTTAGCTAATTTATTTAAAATGTTCATCACACATTAAAAAAAATGTTTATGCAGCTCAAAAAAAGTCCGCTCAACTTTTAGAAAATGTTTGTACCATTCAAAAACTGAACGTAACATTTTAAAAACGTTCATGAATATGAAAAAATGTATGTCACATTTCTCAAAATATTAAACACTTTAAACAAATGTTTTGGTAACCTTAAAATATTGTACCATTCAAAAAACCGTACAAAACATTTCAAAATATGTTCATGCATTTCAAACAAATATTTGTGATTTGTTTTAAATTATACAATGTAATTGTTTTCACATAATTTAAACAAATGGTTTATATCATTAAAAGAATGTTTCAGTGCGTACTTGAATTCATTTCAATACATATTGAAAAAATAATAAGAACATGTATTAAATTTTTTAATTATTTATTTAGAAATGTTAAATGTATATTTTTTAAGATTATATGAAAATGTACAATGAGTATGAATAAAATTAGACATTAAAAGATTTGTTTTAAAAAATTGATCATGTCTTTAAAAATGTTAAACGTACTATAAAGATATTTATGGTGTACACGAAAAAGGTACAATGTTTATGCAAAAATTTGACATCGGTTGAAAAAATAAATATAAAAAACCAGGTGAAAATGAATGAAAGAAAGAAAATTCAAGAAATATTAAAAAACAAAATGGAAAATAAAAATTAAAGAAAACAAAAGACAACAGAAGAAACCAATGAAAAAAATTCATAAAAAACACTTGCACGAAACTATATTATTGAGCTGGCCTAAAGCCGGCGCTAAAGGTGAGACGTAATAGAAATCAGTATGGGCGACATATAGCTCTCGTGCTTGTGAGCTCCTATTGCACACTGAAAACGTAAAATTGGTACTATAATTTTCACATGAAGCTCCTGTTCGCTCAATTTGGCTCCCTTTTCAACTCGGTCGATTAGCGTGTTTTCACTCGGTCCATTGCTCTCTTATAAAAATCCAGCTATCATTACTTGGAAGAAGTTTGTTAAATGAGAAGATGTTAACTAAAAATATTGGTTATTCAATAATATTACAATTTAAAAAGCATGTTTTTTAACAAATTAAACAAATTCATGGATTTCAAAATTATTCACAAATAGGAAATTAACTTTGCAAACTAAAAAAATGTACACAAACTTTACGATGTCCAGTAATGCTATTTTCTGAAAAATCATGAATTTTAGAAGAATCTACTATTTTTAAAGTCGTCACAGATTTTAATAGATGTTCATAAATTAAATGTGAAAAAAAATGAAATTAAGAATATAAAAATAAAACCAAAAATGAAAATAAAAAAAGAAAAAATAGGAACCCTCAATCAACGACACAGAGCCTCCAAAATTAGGGGGATTAGTATCTTAACTAGAAGAATGCCCGTGCGTTGCAACGGGGCCACATTAACTTTAAGAGTTCAATATTACGACATTGGCGACCTTTTTTACCATCAAATCCTCACACACACAGACACACACTCTCCCTTCCTCTTCCTCACTCTCTATCCCCCTCTCCCTCTCTCTCTAACACACACACATATCCATCTTATTGGATACGGGACCATAATCCATCTATTTCACACATACACGCTAATGCATAACAATGTGGATTATGTGTATTATATTTGCCACCAGAACTGAGGGAATTAATTTCATGAAAATCGACCAGCCAAAGCTCCAAGAATACGCGGACGAGGTGGCTCGGGTCGGCGTCGGCGCCGTCCAGCGCGGGCCACGGGCCCGCTTTCAAGTGCACGTGCAATGCACGTCTTCACAAATATTATAACCAGATGTGAGAAATCACATGCATAGAAAAGACATTCTGATAACAATCCAAATACCATACTCAATTGAATACCTAACCTGGACAATACTCTTATTTCTATGCGCCAGAAAAAATGAAATAGCAAAGCTAAGTATGCCTACATACGCTCAGATTATATATAAGAATCTTGGGTGAACAATTGCAACAAAGCACTAAGCAGCGATAAATTTAAATAAAAAATCCATTAACTATGCAGGCAGCAGGCTTGTTACAACATAGAGAGATAGGAAAATGTCACCTCCAGTAATATAGCGCAAAGGAGTGGAACGAAGCATGAATGAGCGGTTGTCTGTTCTTCTCCATGTACATGGATCAGCAGTAGAGGCCAAGTATATAAGTACTTGACTGAACTCCACTATTCGTGCACGGAGAGCCATGTCACCTTCTCGCCGCTGCAGCATGGGAGGACGGCTGGTTCACGTGACCCTCCAGCTGGGGGATCCATGGTGGCTGACCGTCGAGCTCGAGGCAGAGAAGTTGAGGGCAGCAATGGCGAGATCCATGCCGGCCAACCGGGCAAAGAGGAGGTCGTCGGGGAGGGACACATCGGCAAGATCCGGTCACCACGCGACCTGAAGAGAAACAGTGATTTCCACAAGTTGTAGGCCAGCGGCGTGCTCCATCCCCTGCAATGGGGTGACCATGGCGGTGGCCACAGCTCCTCATGCTCGCCTCAATCTCGGCGACACACCCTTAGTGTAGGAGACAGCAACAACCTCGATGAAATCATGGCCTCCATCCCGGAACGCATGAAGGACCTCGACCCCGTCGCTACTCCTCCCGCCTTAGCCGCACGCGGCAGCGGACCGTGGGTAGGAGGGCAGGCGGCGTCGCCTCGGCTGACGGCAGGGAGCAGCATTGATTTCGGGTAGGTGGCATCGCGAGGACGGCCGCGGCCGCGGGGAAGCACCCCGGTCATGCTGCCAGGCCAATCCTTCTCCTCCAATCCCCTATCCCCGAAGATTGCGCCGCCGCCCCGGTCGTGTTGTTTTCATATATTATGCCATTTTTTCCTGTACCTAAACAAACGTGGGTGAGCGGATGGCAGAGTTTTGGTCCGCCCTCTAAAATTGCTAAACGCACTTTTGGTGAGGATTATTGTTATAAATGAATTCAATCATGTCGCTCTAAATAAATGGATTCAATCATGTGACTCTAATTACTTCGGATTGTTATGTGCACACTAAGCGGGGTGCAGTTAGGAAAGAAAATGTTTTCTAATTAAAGTGATTGAGTGATTTAAGGTAAGGTTAATTAATTTAGATTTGATTTTTAGTGATTGTTAGTAAAGTATGATGCGTCTTTAAAATCTTTTATTTGTTTCCTTAAAATCTATTATTTGTTTCCTAAAGAAATTTGCAATAATGGAAGGTATCGGTTGATTTGAATAAGTTAGTAAATTTAGATCCGTGATTGCGTGCACGTTTGGAAAGTGCTGATTTGCAAGGAAAGAGCTGAGGGGTAAATAAACCGGTGAATAAGAAACCAACATCAAAAAAAATCTACGACGGTTAACCTACGAAAAAAAACCGGACGAAAGTGGTGGGACGAAAAAAAACCTGAAAGCGAGACTACCAACTGCTCCATTAGGAGTAGAGATAATGAAAATTTTCGGAAGCAGATCCTAAGATGCAAACCAATTAGTTTAGTCAATCTTGAACAATAGATGGCTCCCCTCCCACCCACCCTCCCCACCCACGGCCTAGGTTTTCCGGCGATCTACACTTCTAGCCTGTGATTTTTGGATCCTCTCCGCTCATCTCCTCCGGCGTGCTCTGATCTACAATCCTATACCCATCTCCTATGGGTGTCTCTCGTGGATCAACGTTGGATTTGGATTTCTCGGCGGGCTCCAACTTTGCGGATAAGGTTTTCATTTCTTGTGGGAGATCTATTCATCCCTCGGATGACACGAGCCATTTCATTATGGTTGTGTCCTTTAGCCGACATGTTTTTCGTCTTGATGAGGATTCGGTGGCGGCTGCTTTGGAATCATCAATTGGAGGATCGGCCATTGATTTGTCGGTCCAACTCATCAAGGGCAAGGTATTTTCTTTCATTGTTTCCTGCAAGCAAGTTGGCCTTTACATCCTCAAGTTGAGATCATATGCATGCCCGCATTTCAAATGTTATTTTCACCTTTGGGGAAATGGTGGTCCAAATTGGAGACGTGAGTTAGTGATCTGGAGAAAGGAATGTGACACTGAGTGGATTTTGGTTAGTCCCTCTAAAAAGTGTGCAACTTTGGGTTTGATTGCTATGCATAAACCTCCATCAAAATCTTCTCTTAGATCGGGATCTTTGACAAGGAAGAAAATCTCCTTTGCCATGTTCCACCAGTACCCTGCTTGTAAGGGTTATAGATACCCAACTACTCAGATCCTTGTTGACACGATTGCTGAGGCCGGCTATGAAATTAACCCTTCTGAGAAGGTGATCCTGCCATCACCGTCGGCGAACAATCTCCAGTGGACGGTGGCGACGCCACCCATCTCCTTCGGAACGATCAACGTCCCTGCCAAAAATACGGCTGTCTTTTCTGGAACGACACCAACCTGTTTAGGCAATGTGTTGCACGACACGCCAGATGTTGTGTCATCTGCATGCGTTGCATCGGAACTCCAGGCCCATCATGGACCTCTGGCCCAACATCGGGATCTGACACCATGCACGGCTTCTATAGCCCAAGTTGCGGCCCAACCATCAGTGCCGCTTTTGGATAAGGCGATTTCGACGTCTGGAGATTATTCTCAACTGATTATGGACTCTGCCGGGGATTCTGCTAGGTTTAATGATATTATTGATGATATTGTGTTCAACGTGTGGAAGTGTCAAAACTGTTTATCTATGATGCACCACACAAGTTCGTGCAGCAAGCAGGTCAGATGCCGTCGTTGCTTTAAATCGGGCCACAGAGCCAAGGGGTGCTCCGACTCTGCGCCTTCCCCAGCTTACAGGTGGGTCCCACGTGCCAATTCGGTTTCTTCGGAACGGTCAGCGGAGATATACTCGCCTGTCGCCTCGGTTTCCTCCCTGGGGTCTCTGCCCAGTCCTATCACGCCTGCCACCCCATCGCTTCCACCATTGCCCGCAGAGCCACCGTCCACCACGCCGCCGCCACCTACCTCAATGCCGCCACCCACCGCACCACCAGCTCCACCGTCACCACCGCCCAGCTTGCCGCCATCCCTCAAGGCTACTTCCTCGCCAACAGAGCTTGCTCCGAATCCAACAATGGCCACCTTTGCTCTCGACCCCACGCCGTTCGTCCCGCATGGTTTCGAGATCATCGATGGTGGTCCGCAGCGTCTCCCGCGCACCTTCTACTCCCCTGCCGTCGCTCCTGATCGTCAGCACGAAGACTACGCCATTGCCATCATTGAGCCTGCTCCTTTGCCTGAAGAAGCTCTTATCTACAGAAATATGGTTAGTGATTTTTGTCGTTAACAATCTCGGCCGCGCTGTTCTTGATGCTCAGCCTTGGATCCAAGGAGTATGTCTCTTCCATTTCAACAGCTCGTTTGCTAGACAAGCTCTAGTTGATCATCCTCCATTCGATCTTGGCAATGATAGATTTGTTCAATTTGTGCCGCATGATGAGGGTATTAATTACAGAGCTATCCAAGGTTTTCGCCGGGGCTGGGTTATGATTGTTGGCATCCCTCTGGATTACAAGCGCACACAGTTTATTTCTGATGCCATTAGCACCTTTGGCCGCTTTCATCACTGGCACCAGGATGATCCTCTGCTTGTTCGTACTCTGGCGTATGTTTCTTTCCCTGCAACCACATTAGTGCCAAGGGATGTGGTGTATCGAGAGTTTGCTGACTTTGGTGGTTCTCGAATTTCTTGGTCTGCTCCGATATAGATCTTTTCTGCGGACTTTGTTGATATTCTGCCAGCCGATGAGGACCCTATGCCCCTTGATGGCAATCCGCATCCTCTCAATGGGCACCTGCAGTTTCATAACCATAACTGGGTTATGCCTGAATTTCCTGAGATTGGCTGGGATGAGTTACCACCACCAGAGCATAATCATGCGCCTCAGCACCAAGATGCTCCACATGATGAGCCGCATGATGTGCAGCAGGAGCTTGTGGATGAGAATCAAGTGGTTGTGGATCAGTCACAAGAATCGATGGTTCTACAAGTTTCAGATGATTCAGTTAATAACCAGCCAGTGAATGACATGGTCATTTTTCAGCAACATGGGGCTCCCTTGCAGCCTCCTCTGCATATTGGACAGGTGCTCACTGTCTTTGGCCCTGTCCTGCCTCCTGACATGTTGTGGAAGCGTTCATTTCAGAAGATGATGCCCTCTCTCTGCTTTTCTGAAATTCCAAAGTTCATGTTCAAGTCTGGATTTGGGTCACTTTTGCTATCTAACAAGACTTGGGATGTTGGCTTTAAGGAATTTGATCTCAGCATTGTTCTGCCACCGGTACCTGCACCTTCCTGTATCAGTGCTCGTCTTACTTCTCCAGCAAAAAGGCCAGTTGCTCGGGAGTTTTGATGATATTTCTGAACCTATCTCTGAGTCTTTTGAGTTCACTGCTGCTCCAAAGGTGACTCTGAAACGTGATCGCAAGCAGAAGGCTGCAGCTTTAGTGGACACTGAGGTCCGTAGCAGTGCACGGCTCAGTGCTTTAAGGGATGGCTACCGTTTGCCATGCAGTGTCGCCAACAAATCTAATGGTCTGAACAGGTCCCCGCACACTCTAAAGAAACGCAAGACCAAGTCGGCTCAGTCTGATGGAGCTCCTTCAGTGCCACCACCAACTGCCATCTCTGATCTCCAGCACATAGGGGCTCGCCTGCGCATCGCTCTGGAGAAGATAGCCGCGGATAAGCTTGTTGCTAATCCGGCTCACTCTACCAGCAGCAAGAGTTCTGATGATTGATTGCATAAGTGTGCTTTCTGGTCCATGGTGTACCTCTTTAAACGTCATCTATCTTCATTTATGTCTCTATGTTCCGAACTTTGTCATTCTGATATATTTAGCTGGTCTATGTGGATCATTGTGTGGTCTACTTTTGCTGCAACTTCTTATGGTTTGTAATGAGTCAGACTGAATTTAAAGAATGGAAGGTTTTGTGTTGGAACGTGCGTGGCCTAAATTCTGAAGCGAGACAGCTTGCTGTCAAGCAGAAAATTGATGAAAGTGGTTGCTCTGTGGTTTGTCTACAAGAAACTAAGTGTATGCATATTGATCATAGGTTCATTAGGAAGTTCTATCCTCGAAGTTTTGACAATTTTGCATATGTGCCTTTGGTTGGTGCTTCAGCTGGTATGGTTGTTATTTGGAATTCTTCTTTTTTGAGGGCAAGTTAATTGAGGCCAAACCTTTTGGTATTATTGTGGAGTTCCTTTACAAACATACATCTGAAGTTTGTAAGCTTGTGACTGTATACGGTCCTTGTCAGAGTCCTGCCAGAGATGAGTTTGTGCAATGGTTATATAATCTGGACATTAATTGTGATGACAAATGGCTCCTTTTGGGAGATTTTAACTTCATGAGATCGCTTGAAAACCGTAACCTGCCTGGTGGTAATGTCAACGACATCTTTCTATTTAATGAAATCATAGGTCATTTGGGTCTTATTGAGTTTCCAACTAAGGGAAGGCAATTTACTTGGTCTAATATGCAAAATAAGCCCCTCCTTGAACAAATTGACTGGTTTTTCACATCGGTGGCTTGGATGTCGGATCATCCAAACACTTTGGTCTTGCCTCTTGCGCGATCGACATCGGATCATGTTCCTTGTGTGGTCACTATTGCCACGACCATACCCAAAGCTAAAGTCTTTCGTTTTGAAAATTATTGGGTTGACTTACCTTGCCTTAATGAGTGTGTTGCTCAGGTTTTGGGCAGGACGGTGCGTAAGTCTTCGGCTGCCTTAACAATTTCCTCCAAGTTCAAAGTGTTCAGACATGCTTTAAAGAAATGGCATTTAAAGCTGTCCACTGTTAAGGCGCTAATTACTAATTGTAACAAAGTTATTCTGTTCTTTGATGAGCTCGAGGAGATCCGACCTTTAAGTTGGCATGAATTTAATTTCAGGCGAATTGTCAAGTTGCACCTATAGGATATTCTGCACTGGCAGTATGTTTATTGGAAGCAACATTGTACGATCAGAAGCATTAAGATGGGGGAGGAAAATTCTAAGTTTTTTCATACTATGGCTACCGAGAGGTACCGACGGAATACGATTTCTTCAATCAAGAATTCGGCGGGTGAGGTGGTTTCTGACCATCAAATGTTGGCGGGCATGTTTTGGTCCGATTTCATTAAGCGCATGGGACATGCAAAAGGAATACAAATGGGTTTTGATCTGCCCAATTTAATTCAGAGAGTTGACGGTCTGCAAGATTTATCTTTGCCGTTCATGGATTCTGAGGTTGATGCTGTAATTAAGAACATGCCGTGCGACCGTGCTCCAGGACCCGATGAATTTACAGGTCTCTTTTTAAAGAGGTGCTAGTCTATTCTCAAGGAGGATTTTATGAAGCTTCTCAACGAGTTTTATGAGGGGATGTGTAATTTGGAATGTCTTAATACTTCCTTAATCACCCTTGTCCCTAAGAAGCTAAGCCCTGAAGTGGTTGGCGATTTCAGGCCAATATCATTGACAAACACGTGTTTGAAGTTTTTGACTAAGTTGCTTGCCAATCGGCTACAAAAAGTTATCTTGAGATGTATACATCGCAACCAGTACGGGTTTCTTCGTTGCCGCTCTATCGAGGATTGTCTAGCCTGGTGTTTCAAATATATTCATCAATGTAAAGCTTCAAAATGGCCCATCATCCTCCTTAAGCTTGATTTCACGAAAGCCTTCGATACAATTGAGCATGAAGCCATCCTCAGAATCTTACAATGCAAGGGTTTTGATGCTCGATGGACTGTATGGATTAATAACATTTTGTCCATGGGTTCTTCTTCTGTCCTCTTAAATGGAGTCCCAGGTAATCATTTTGTCTGCAGATATGGCGTAAGGCAAGGAGACCCTCTCTCTCCTTTATTATTTGTCATTGCGGTGGATTTGCTTCAGTCCGTAGTCAATGAGATGTGCTCAAGAAACATTCTCACTCTGCCAATTCCAACAAATTCCAATGACTACCCAATCATGCAATATGCGGATGACACTCTCATTGTTTTGCCTGCGATTGATGACCAACTGATCGCCTTCAAGGACATGCTTACCACCTTTGCAGCATCCACTGGTTTATGTGTCAACTTCAGTAAGTCATCTCTTATTCCAATGAATATGAGTGATGAGGAGGGTGCTAGGGTCGCCAACCTCCCAGGTTGTAATGTGGGATCTATGCCTTTCACATATCTAGGGTTACCCATGGGTACCTCCAGACCAACGATCTATGATCTGTTACCTCTGGTTGACCGTATTGAACGCCGGTTATCTGCTTCCCCATGTCTGCTTAATCAAGGAAGTCGGCTGCAACTGCTCCAGTCAGTGCTTTTCTCTATGCCCATCTACTTCCTATGCATACTATCTATCCCCAAGGGCATCTTGCAACAGATTGAGAGAATCATGCGTCAATGCCTGTGGAGAGGCAACACAGACAATCCTCGACAATCTTTAGCTGCATGGGATCGGGTCTGCCAACCCAAGAAATGTGGTGGTTTGGGTGTGCTAAATTTGGGACTTCAAAACGAAGCCTTGCTTCTCAAACATCTATTCAAGTTTTTTAACAGAATGGACGTGCCTTGGGTCACTCTAATTTGGGACACCTATTATGCTGCTTCGCCACCACAGGTCACCCAGAGTTGTGGCTCTTTTTGGTGGAGGGATGTCTTGAAATTGTATCCCAACTTCTGCAAATTAGCTGTCCCACAAGTGAACGCTGGTAACACGGTGGTTTTTTGGCTTGATCGATGGCAGCTGGTAATAATGTGGTTCTTTTGAGAGAGCAATTCCCTAGGCTTCATTCTTTTGTCATTGATGACACAATCACAGTCAGAGAATTTATGGAGTTTCCAGAGATCTCAGATCACTTCCATTTGCCACTGTCTCAAGAGGCTTATTCTGAACTATCTCATCTCCATGATTTGCTATCTTTAGTCAGCTTAAACGGGCAGTGTAAAGACATATGGAAGTGGCCATCTAAATCTGGGGAGTTTAAATCAAAGACATATTATGAGTCTTGCTTCTCCCATCTGGTGGCTGATCCTATCTTCAAATGGATTTGGAAGTCTGCTTGCACGCTCAAGTTTAAAGTGTTTGGATGGCTTCTCCTACTGGACCGTTTGAATACTAGGGATATGATGCAGCGCAGGAACTGGATCATCCAGGATGATACGTGTGTTCTTTGCCTTTCTGCTTCACATGAGGATCGTGCACATCTTTTCTTTGCGTGCAACTTTAGCCAAAGGGTTTGGAATGACCTTGGGATTTCCTGGAATGCTCAACCTAATCAGAATACATATGAGATGGCTCTTGCTTCTAGGAGGGATTTTGGTCATCCTTTCTTCACTGAGGTGGTTTTTACTGCTACCTGGAATATCTGGACACAAAGGAATGAAAAAATATTTAGAAATGAGAGACCTACCTTCATTGCTTGGAGGAGGAATTTCATACATGATATTTCCCTTTTAGCTCATAGAATCAAATGTAAATATAAGGATAGCCTAGTTCTCTGGATAGCCTCTCTCTCATAGGCTTCTTGTAAGTATTTTCTTTCTTTCTTTTTCTAGTTCACTGTAATTATGTAAAACTCTTGTTAATTTTTAATAAAGAACTGTGAGGCTGTTGCCTTGCAGTACATAGTCAAAAAAAAATCTTGAACAATATTTTCTTATCAGTGGAATTTAACAGTTTGCCTAATTCACATGTCCTTTTGTCTTGTCTAGTCCAAATTCACGACTCTAATCTTCCGCATATATTGTGTGATCTTTTGTGAAAAGTTAGAGTGAATCTTTGTGCATTGTACACTTGTACCTTTTGTTTCTAGAAAAGAGAGACATGTAGTACTATTTTGTTTCTACTAGTATAATACTCCTTTGGAAATTTAACGAGAAATTTGATTCCAACAAGTTGTTTATGGATTTCCTTTGGAAATCGAGGAAACTGAATTGCCAAAGGCATATGTAGTCATAATTGAACTGCCTTTTCTCAATTGAAAGGTTCCAAAATTCAACTTGTTTCATGTGAAATTCACATACCAGCGTATGCTGAGTTCCTATGAAAACCTTCTCATAAATTGTATTTGAACATAAATTTTGGTGGATTCAAATCATAGAAAGCTGCGAAAACTCTCCATCTATTGCTGAGAGGCATTTTTCATTGACGCTTGCCATGGTATTTCGTTTCATACAAATTTGCGCCTTCCTTTTGGTGTCTTGTGTTTACATCAAGAGTAGATCATGCTATTTTTTTCCGCCAAGAAGTATATCTAAGCATAAAAGCAAGCGTATCGACCAAGATTATGCAAATCTCACAATATCAATTTCTTGCTCAAAATAACACGCAAAAACCATTGCAGAGTAAACACAGTGACGAAACAACTAAAGTTTTTTTTTTCTTCCAAAGTACGCACGAGTGTGCGTACTTTATATAAAAAAAAGTGAAACGACTAAAGTAAACCACGCCTGCGCTAAGTCCACATGAACGACATCTCTTCCGGCACATCTAAACATCATCTGATCGATTCTACCAAAGTTTCATACCGCTGCTTAAACTCTAAAGATGACACGCACGCGCCGGTTGAGGAAAACAAAAGCGACATCAACGTCCGAGGCTGCACACGGCGGAGAGGACGTAGAGATTTTCACGCAGGTAGCTGGTGTAGACGAAGGAGACGTTGCGGTCCTGCGGGATGGAGTGGCCGGCGTTGAGGAGGCAGACGCCGGGGACAACGACGCGGAGCACCTTGGGGTCGACGGGGACGACGGAGCGGAAGTTGCCGCACTGCAGCTGGACCCTGGAGATGACGCAGGGCCTGCCCGTGCGTTCGTCGCCGGCGCACTGGTTCGTCACGGTCACCCTGTACATCGACGAGCCGTCCCTCTGAAGCTCGCCGAGGCTCTGCGTTATGAAGAGGTCCTTCTGGAGGTCGCAGTTGGCGGCGGCGGCGAAGGCCGGTGGTCCGGAGAGGACCGAGGCAACCAGGACGATGGCCATGAGCACCGCCACGGAGCGAGCTGTCGTCATCGTGCTAGCTAGCGCGCCGGCGGATCGAGGGTTCAGGAGGAGAGGGAAAGCGCGTATACGAGCACGATCGACCACGGTGTGGGTAGCTTGATTTATACATGCATGCATTGCGCATAGATTTATGGAATGAGAAAATCAACATGGAATTACTTGTGAAAACGAGGTTTGTCGACCAAGACTCCACGGTGTGGGTATTTGGAATACGTACATGGATATGGCAGGTTAAGCTCGTCGAAGAGATTTCTTGCCCTCAATCGGAACGAAACGCTGGTTCACTAAGGAATTTTTGTGTTCGTGGAAGATGTAGTTTCCTTATCAGAACAATATATTACATGTATGGTACAAGTGCATACAAGGGTTTTGTGTTCGGGGAAGATGTAGTTTCCTTATCAGAACGATATATTACATGTATCGTACAAGTGCACACAAGGGTTGCTTTGATGTACGGAGCAAGTTCTGATGATCTTTCCTGCAAAAAAAGAAGAAAAAAGATTGATCTATCTATGCCGCCGAGTCGTCTGTTCGGAAATGCATTGGAGCACACCGGGTGCTACACCCTTATATGAAAATAGCATAAAAAATAAAAAAAATCTGAAATTATGGGATATGAAACATGGGTGCTTGTTGTACACCCGTGTTCATTATTGCGGTGAATGGATGTTGTGGCATCCGCAGCGCATGAATTACGGTCCTACATACGATACATGCATTTTTTTTATACATACTAATATTTTGTCTTTTTTACTAACATTATCATGGCCACCCATTCCACATGAAACTAGACACGGGTATACAACGGGCACCCAGGTTTCATATCCCAAAATTTCAGAACTTTTTGAAATTTCCTAATGCTTTTTAATGCTATATTCGTATAGGGGTGTGTGGCACCCCGAGAGCCACAAATCCTCTTTCTGTTTTGACTTACCGTCCAATCCTTGCAACAGATAATCCTTGCTTGTGATATTTCCATCTTTACATTTTCAACATCATCGCAATATTTACATTGCAGTACGACAAAACATGCAAACGAAATCTCATTATTTGAAATGCACACATGCACAATTTATTGTGTGTATGCAACAAATAACTATTTTTGGAAGCAAATCATCGACAAAAAATCTATGTATGTAGCAAGGAAAAGACAACTTTTGGGACACTGCAAAAAAAAATGCAATATGAAAACAACATTTGCAGCACACAACCCAGATAATCACATCATGTCACCCTTGTGTTTGCTGTAGACACCCGAGAGTCATCAAAACATGTCGCATTAGTGTTTATAGCAAAACACACATGAGCTTGCAGCGTGTCAAATTAATATATGCAACATCAGAAAACCTGCAAATCACCAAGCTTCATATTGGAGTATCGATCTCACCGCCCAGTGCTCATTAGCGACAAATACCGCCTTGCCAGATCCCTGTCGTAACCTCTTCTCCTATGTTTCCATCTTCCCCTGAGTTCACTGACATCGGAGGGCTTCCTTTTTTTGTTATAGCTTGAGGAGATGGTGAGTGGTATCCCCAACCCACCAGGGTTCAAATCCTGGTGCTCGCATTATTCCTGGATTTATTTCAGGATTTCCGGCGATGCGCTTTCAGTGGAAGGAGACGTTCCCGTCGACGACGAGACGCCTATGGTGACTTCGTAAATCTCAAGATGATATGCCGGCTCAGTCTTTCGAAGGTGCTCATAGGGGTAGGGTGTGCGTATGTGCGTTCATAGGGATGAGTGTATGCGCATGTATATGAGTGCTTGTGTCTGCACTGATGCTCAAAAAAGATGTGAGAAGTGGGGTAAATGATAGGAGCAATAGGGAAGACACATTGAACGAGGAGCAACTTATGAGGAGCAGTGTGAGTGTGTGACAATGGATGCGATATTGAGAAGATGGTTCAACTTTATCCATGGCTACTTCCTGGCCAGAGCACATGCGAGAGTATCAGGTGCTCATGTAGCACCTAAGATCAGGTACTCCAGAGCGAGCTCGGACGATCCAATGGTCATATAAGGAGCCCCTAGACCTATGTGCAATTAAGGGACTCTTGAAGGGTTTTGGAAAATTTGCCTTAGCGCTTGAGGTGACCGTTAGATTTTTTTTTTTGAAACGAGGCAAAAGATTTGTCATTTTCATTGATTAAGAAGAAGAGAATTGCCCGGTTAATTGACGGAAAACCGGGCTAACACCGATACAACTCAACCCACATGACATGGGCACCATCGGCCAACCTGGCCACCGACATGGGACAAACCACGACGGCACATGCCACCGGATGACCACACGCACAAGCAACCGACAGCTCCGACTTTGACAACGAGCCTCACAAAGGAAATATGTTGGACTTGCGGCGACCGTGCACACCGCAAACGACCACCGGGCGCCTGTCATCGTCACCACCTGGACCCGCTCCACCGCAGCTCCGACTTCAAAGCAACCAAGCGACCCACGGAGAGAACCTCGGACACGCCGGGAAGAACCGACTACCGAAGTCCACGCCGCGGCCCGAGCTCCACTCGACGCCATCATCGTTGCCAAACAGAAACCAGCGCCCCGCCTCAGCAAACCACGCGGCGAAGATGCCGCCATCCACGGCGAAGATGCCGCAATCCACCAGTCTCCCAGTCGTAGCCGGCTCCAAGACGATGCCCCCAAGGAGGAGAAAGATGCGAAGACGCCTCCATCGCCCGATCCAGCGGATCTGAGGTTTCCCTCTGAAGCCAAAGCCGTGGGGAGGAGGAGCACAGCTCCACGGCGACGCTTCCAAGAAAGATCACGGCACCCGCGGGCGCCGCCGTCGCCGGCTCCGGTGAAGACCGGAGCAAAGATTTCTCCCGGAGATGCGCCGACCACCTACCACCACCGACCGCCGCCCACTAATCACCACCTGCTGAGGCCGACCTCGGTCTGACCGCGGGATCCCACGATCCACCGCGACTAGAGACGCGTCACCCCCCGGCCGAAGCTGCCGTCCACCATCGCAGCACCACCGTGGCCACCACCACCGCAGCAACCCACGCCTCATCGCATCGCGCAGCATCCAGATCGAAGCACGAGCTCGCACCAGATCCAATAGGAGCCGCACGAGCGACAACAGAGCAGACGAGCTCCCTCCGCAGCACACCACGCACTCCAGAGCAACACATCCACCACACCCAGACACCGGTTGCCGCGCCCGACGCGCGTCAGCCGTCGCCGTGCCCA
>NC_041385.1:662273006-662296066 GCF_002162155.2 Triticum dicoccoides | reverse complement strand
CGTGCCCAGCCGTCGATCTGCGCCCCACGCGCACATCCGAAGCCGAGCCGCCGCCGCACGCACGCGCGCCGTCCACGCCCAGGCCACACCGGGAGCCCGGACCGAGGCCACCGCCCCGGCGTCCCACCCGCCACGCCTCACCATCCGCGCCCCGCGCTGCACGTGGATCTGGCCGAAACCAACCGAAACCGGACGCCCCCGCCACCACAGCCTCACCCGAGAAGCCCGAGGCCGCCGCGAGGCCAACTGCCGGCCTGGCCATGCGCAAAGCGCCGGGCGCATCTGGATCGAGCGCTCCCAGCTGTGACCCCCCAGGAAAGGCGCCGAGCGACGGAGAGGCCCCGCCGCCGCCGCCAGCACACGGGCTTTGCCCGACGGTGGCCCCAGGCGGCGGCGAGGGAGGAGGCACTGGTGGATGGAGCTGCTGGACGGCGGGGTTGGGTCGCCGCCCATGTCGCCTAAGCTAGGCGACGCGGGGGCCGTGTCTCTATCCCAAGAAAGAGTCATATGTGCAATACACGCCGTTAGATTTGAGATCCAACAGTCCAGAAGCTCATAGAGCATGGGAGCATATGCTGCCTTCAGTAGCACATGATATTCTCTGCAGAGCAGAGCGGCAACGGAGTAGGGGCAAAACCTAGTGGATGGAAAAGTGCCAGAGGGGAGGCTTACACTTAGCGATAAGACGAAATGCAGAGCTAACCGTAGTTTTATTACGCTCAAAAGCTATGAACTAGCACTCGCTTAACACAACGCGTCATGCACACCTGGACGATCCAATGGATCGGTCAAATACTTGGTTCTATATAAAGTAGTTTTCATAAAAGAAAATTGATATCTTTTATACATATTCATATCTACTAGATGTTTGCACAAAATACTTTTTTGGTGAATTATTGGTACATGAATTGCAAAACATGTTGTCGTAGTCTAAGTATTTGGTATTGCATATGTTAGTATTCTCTCTATAAACATATTCAAGTTCCTAGAAAAAAAAGTCTTAGTCAGACTTAAAAGGTTTGACTTACATTTTAGAAAAGATGTACTCCCTTCGTCCCAAAATAATTGAGACACTTATTTTGGGACGGAGAGAGTAATAAGTAAGAAATGATTTGCTTATTTTATGTTGTATACAAGTATTATCTCTGTAGCAGGCACTTGAGTAGTTGGTTACTTATCATATATCTGGAGATATTTATCGTATATTTTTTTTGTTAAATCCCCAGCTTAATCCAGCGAGCTGATAATTTAGCATATGTGGATCAACAGTGGTTAGCTTTTATTTTTTAATTATATAATAGTGTAATACTAATATATAGTTATATGAAATAACCCTTTTTAGAAGAATTTAAAGGTGATGATATACAACAATTCAAAGGGGCTGATTTATTACATCTATGCACCATCATTTCAAATTTCAACTATTCCGTCATTCAAAACATAGCCTAAGTATTTTTTCAGTTTTTTATCGGGTGTGCCTCCATTTTGAGCACATAGCCACATAGCCTAAGTATTGTACATCCCCTTTTTTTTAGCATCTAAGTATTTTTGGCTTGGTTATGGACCTGCCTTTTTCCTTAAAAAAACTGAACCTGTTTTTTTTAGACAAACCTGTCTTTTTATTTTCTTAATATATTCTGAGAATATCATGGACGCAATATTTTCCCTAAGAAGTTTAAGCCCACGATGTAGCCCAGCCCACGTACATGCAAAGCGAGACAAAAGACAGGGTCCATTCTAGCCTGGGCCAAATTAACCAATTCGGCCATTCCCACTTGCCCTAAGAACAAGGCGAAGAAGTAGCGCACCACCAATGGCGACTCCCGGGGATGGCGAGGACGCGCCGCCGCCGCCGCCGGTGAGCGCGGCGGGGGCTGGAAGCAGCTTGATCGCGAAGCTGCGGGAGCAATGGAGGAGCACGAAAGAGCACGCGGAGACGTATCCGTACGTGTGGGGCTCCTACATCCTCGTCTACGGCGGGCTCGGCGCGTACATCACCTGGCGATGGTGCAAGCTCCGCCGCACCGAGGACCGCGTCCGCGCCCTCCAGGCCCGCCTCCGCCAGCTCGCCGCCGCCGAGGAGTCGCAGGCCGCTTCCACTCCCCCTACCCCATCTCCTCCCCTGCCGCCGCCGCCGACTGGGCCGGGCAAGCCCGCCTCCGCGCCGTGAAGAGTAAGGCCCCTTAGGCAACTTCTTGACTTGAAATGTTACAAGTTACAGAACAATCCCTGCATCGTTCGAGATCGAGGCATTCCTTGCCTCTGTTTACTCTGTGATCCTGGACCTAAAGAAATGGTGGGATCTCGCCCCCCAAAAAGTTGGAAGGTAGAATTCTGTATTCATACTGGAGATCATTCTGGAGAAGGTTTTAATTGTTGTTATTAATGTATGTTTACCCTTCCCACTAGGGAATTTTGTCACCGTGACCTTTTTCTAGCCATTCCACATCGTATTTGTTGCGTTTCTGACTGCTGGTCTAAACAGATACAATGTTTCATTGTTTTAGTTCATGTACTCGTCGTATAGTTCTTGATAATACTAATATTTCAACCCTATCGAAACCTGTTGAACTATCACCGTTGCGGTGGTATAGTATGCACTGTTGTGAGAATTTGATAGAGAAGTCTGAACGACCATGCTGTATTATGCATTGTTGGGGTAGTCTAGCTGCTGAATTGGATTTGGAAGAGAACACAGCATGGTCCTCTGAAACAGAAGGCTCAACCAGCATGCTAGCAGTGGCCTTAACATTATTGTTATCTGCTGATTTCTGTAGCTTTCATAAAATTGTCTTTTGATCCTAAATGATGGTGGTAGGAATTTTAATGTGCTCATCAAAGAGTTCACTCCAACGACATTTTTATGCGGGGAAAGTCCATTATCAAACTTCCCTTACCTTATTTCTGTAGCATTGTTCCTCCCAAAATTCCTGATCTGTTATAGCGAACTATTTTTACTTATCTATGCAATTATCTTGTGTTGAATACCTGAAACCAATTAATTGCTAATTTCACCCAAAGTCCCTTTTAGCTATGCATGCGGTTCTGTCTAAAATCTGAACCTTGGCTGTTGAGGTTTTTGTGAATATTTCGACCGGAAACATCTACATATTTTGTGTATATGTCAATAGTTCTACTATGTTTTAGCTCTGTTAGGTTTTATTTTTACCGATGAACTTACTCATCCAAGCTTCATTTGGAGACTATCAATGTTGAAAATGCCACGTACTAAAGTTTTGACACAAGCATTGTTGGTTGTCACAAATTTCACTGATGCTTGAAAGATTTAATTTGTGCGTACAGTAGAAAGTTCATTATTCCTGTAATTTGCTTTGGCATGCTTTATAATCAACTCTGTCAGTATAGATTTAAAGGGCGTATTTTCATTTTTATAGTTAGTTAAGACAGACTTTGACCAACATTCGCTCAATTAATATGCGACCTATGTGATACAAAACCGCAATCGTACATTGGTGTTGAATATTAATCTAAAGACATTGATTTTGTGTCGTATATCGTTCCCCTTTTAGGTCTATTTTTTCGTGCACTGTGACCAAGAACTGATTTGAGGATAATTTTGGATTGGTGATCCTGGTTACAACATTGATTACAGGAGTAATTACCAATGGGTAATTTAAAAAATTTCCAATTCGGGGAGGGTAGAACTGGCATCTACTTGGGTAAAAAGGAAATACGCCTAATAATTTAGAATTTATCTGAAAAAATACACCAGTAACTGTTGGTCAAAACCTTGTCTTAACAAATCAAAATACGTCATGTGTATCCGAAGAGAGGGAGTAGTATACTTCAAGGTGTACTCCCTCCGTTCCAAAATACTCGTCGTTGAACCAAAACCACAACAAGTATTTTGGAGCGGAGGGAGTACCTTTTTTCAGCCGTACAAAGGTGTACCTTGATATTCCATCTTACATATGTTTGATGTGATACTACCTTGGTTGTGCCCATATTAACCTGCAAGCATTCAGGAAGGTTTGTGGGCACAACAAATTGATTGCATTGGGGGCCCCTTTGGCCTGGATTCTTCTTCAATTCATTTACATCTAATATCTATCGATTGGTTCTAATTTTGTTCCTCGTCCCATTCGTCGCTGTTTTGATAATGCGAATCAGCGATGGGAGTACAATAATTCAGGCCCCATGGCAGCCTGTGGGGCTGTGTTTCCCAAGTCCGGAGCTGTTTGGAATGAAGATCAATGCATCTTTTTCAAGAACAAGTTGTAAAGATATGCTCTTGCGCCTTTACTTTATCATATCTGGTACTTGATCTTAATTTTGTTCCTCGTCCCATTCGTCGCTGTTTGCTGACGTTGTATCTCTTGATGGGACTGAGAGTGCAATAATTTGGATCCCTTGGGATCTTGTGAGCTTGTGGGGGTTGTTGACCAATGTTTGACTACGGATTGAGGATGCAGCTCGATTTCTTCTTCATCCAAGCACCTCTCAGTTTCCAGTACAAATGGCTGATCAGGATCTGCCAGTGCTCAATTTTCTTTTCTGCGTACAACTGATATAAATCACTGTCTGCTTCTTTTTCGAAAAAATCGTTGCCTGATTAGCAACCAGCAGCTGATTGCTAGCTGCCTAGGGTCATTCAGATATCTTTTTCCTATTATTGTCTTGTCTTTGGTAGGATTGACAAGGTGACGTGTTACGTCTGTCATTAGCCCCTTTCGAGCTAATCTACTAGGGCTAGGCCGCTAGCTGAAGGGGCGAAATCAGCATGTTTAGGAGCTATAAGCCACGCTCTCAATCTGGTGCTCAATCTGCAGCAATGGCAACAGAATAGTACAGATTGGGTAGGTGCCCTGCCTGCCCGATGCCGTCTCCGACACGGCCATGTGATCGCCGGTCAGCAGCACCTTGTGCCAAGCCAAGAACCGCCCTTGATTCCTTTAATTTACTGAGCGTCAGCGTCAGCCCCATCTCATTTCTGTTCATGACCTCATTCCCCGCAGATTTACCCCCTCAAATCGTACTTTTGATCCCAGTAAAAATGAAAAAGATTAACAGCTGGTTGTTTTAGGAGAAGTTCACAACCTATCTGTCTGTCTAGTGCAGGAGTATAACTGGTCCCATGTACTGCACTATGTGCTTGACATTGTTAGTAAGAGGTGGTGCTGAACTGATTTTTAACTGAAAAACAGTTGTGCAGATGCTGAATCTGCAGGCCTAACCGTTCTTTATTTTTCAAAATTTGAAGCCCCGGTGTGGTGTTGATCACACTGGTGGGCACTGCTGCAGCGCGGCTTAACTAGAAGACAGATCGGCCTGAGGCGGATCAGTGGCCTTTCCACTCGGAAACGAAAAGACTATAAGCTTATTAATTGTGAGGGCCACGGGAGAAAATGGGCTCTGTCGGAGGTCTCCCCTCCAGATCGGCGCCAAATCGCTGTGCCTCACTCATGCCTGCGCCCTGATAAACTATTCGCTGCACAAATGCAATACTTAATTCATTAGCCAAATCGTGGGAGATTTTACGGTGATCGTCTGCTGCAGCTCTCATGGTCGTGCTACCTTTTACAATCTCATCAGTACACTACTTGGTTATTACTCGGTAAATAACGCTGTTTTGGGGAGACAAATAGTCGAGATCCGTTATTGGAGTTCGCTTCGTTTCAGAGGTGGCACCACTATTCGACAGCCTCTGGTGCATCCGCTCTGGGCCTCGCCCCTCCCCCTCCTCCTGCCCCGTCCACCTCCGAATTTTTAAGGGAAGCAGCGTGTGGTGGTGCCCGCTTATCACTCTCCCAGCTCCTAGATACCAGCCAGCCCTCCTGCTCCTCCCCCTGCCGGGCGCTCGCCGCTGCCACGCCGTGTTCACGGGGCGGGGAGGTGCGTACGTACGTGCGTAGCTGGTGGCGGTGGGCGATGCCGCAGGTCGACCTGGAGAGCCTGGTGTGCGGCGGCGCGGGCGCGGGAGCCGGGGACAGGAAGGTGTCGTGCGAGACGGTCATCGCGGGCAGTGACAGCGGGGACGCCTCGCCGCCGAGGCGGATGCCGCCGCCAGTGCCGAACCACGACTTCCCGCCGGAGTCGATAACCATCCGCATCGGCGACGACGCGGCCTTCTCGGAGCTGAACCCGATATACGAGCGGGACGACTCCACCAAGGGCAGCACCAACCCCAAGTCGGCGGCGGCGGGCGGCGCCTGCAACCCCGTCCCGCTCAAGGCGCGCTCCAACTCCACGCGCATCGCGGGGGCACCGGCCGCGGGGACCGCCACCTTCTTTGGCCTCCCGGCCAGGATCCGGCCGGCCTTCACCCGGCGCCAGCCGTCGCAGGGCCGGATCTTGCCCGACAAGCGCTCTGGCGGCACCGGCGAGGAGCCGCGGTCGCCCAAGGTGTCCTGCATTGGGAAGGTGCTGTCCGACCGGGAGAGGTGCGGGCGGCGCCGCCAGCGCAGATGGTGGCGCGGGGTGGCGGCCGTGTTCCGGTGCGGCGGCGGCTGCGCCTCCCGAGGAGTCGGCGGTGGCGCCGGCAAGAAGATGGCGCTGGAGGAGAGCGAATATGACGAGGAGGAAAAGGAGGCGAGCGTCGCGGCAATGCGGAAGTTCAAGTCCGGGAGGAGAGCCGCCGCGTGGGGAGAGGAGGCGCTGGCAGCGGCGGCGGCGGAGGCCTTCTCCGGCGAGCCGGCGGAGGATGAGAAGAAGCACGAGAGCCACGAGACCGAGCACTGGGCCCGAGTACCGGTAAGTTAGCCGTGGCAGAGGCGGGAAGATGGGTGCGATACAAGCGCATGGTGGTCCCCGCTGTCAGTGACGGCGCCCGGTCGCCGATGGGTGAGCTCGAGCCGCCTCGAGCCGTGCCCCAGGATGGGCGCGGGCTCGGGGTAGGGGAGGGTAGGGGAGGCGGTGACCGGTGACTGGCCTAGAAATGCGAGTTTTGGAATGAATTATCCGTGGTCTTTTGCTGTTTGGCATTTTGCTCTTGGGATCATGGTGCTCAACGAACCCAACTTGTTGTGTTGTTGTTGCGTGTTGCAGCCGTATCGATGCATGGATGGATGTACATACCACCACCCCTGAAATAATAACAGGAACGTGCACACAAGGTGTCCCGTTCGTGTCTCTCTCTTTTGCTTCTTGCCAAGGTCCATGTGATGCGTTATGGAACAGACAAATGACTGTTGAATCTCGAGCCGCATGGGCCACCATATGCCATGATTTAGGAGTTTCAAACGTGATTCAGGGGATTTCACGACGAACTTTGTAATCTAAACGCTGCTCTTAGATTTCTCTACGGAGGGAGTACAAAACTCGTCACAACAGCGTCACCGCCGCCGGTCCGCCCCTCGACGCCACACCACGGCGATGCGTAGTACCTGCCGCCGCTGCTCTCCCCGCCGTTGACGTCTGCGTCCAACATGTACCGTCCGTTAGCGGCTGGCGCCGAGCAGGACGCGGCCGGGTCGCCGTCGCGGCGTCGCCTTTGAGGATGGTGGCCTCGCACGACCCGGCGTCGCCTTTGAGGATGGTGGCCTCGCACGCCTGGCTGCTACTGCTACGGTAGATTTTTTGAAAGCCGACGGTATCCAAGATTGGTATGGACCACTGAACATTTGGCGTGCCTTATCGATTGGTCTAGTAGTGGCTTGGCCGGAGCCCCTGCAGTTCAGACATGAAAGAGGCTTCCACCTTCAGCCTGGGGCCGTCAGAGCTGGAGAGGAAAACGAACTCTGCTTCCCAAAGCCTTGGAGCAGATCGTTTACGCTAGAGCCGGGCGCAAATTTGACAAATTTAACCTATAGACGAAATTAAATCACAGAATGAACTGTCCGTAAAATTATTTTACGCGGTTGACCCGTGGCGCCTAGCTCTCAGGCGCTGTACTAGTGCAAGCTCTCAGGTGCTGCACACCACTTAGTAATTTTCTGATCACACGTGTGCGACGCTGGCCGTGTAGCGCCTATCTCTGAGGCGTTGCACAGTGTAGTGTGACGCTTTCGTGGCGGGCGTCACACAAAAAGGTCAGCCGCGTGAAATAGTTTCACTGATAGTTCATTCTATGATTTGATTTCGTCTACAGGTCAAATTTGTCAAATTTGCCTAGAGCTGGCTCCATTCGCCAGAACAAAATTTCACTCCAAACACGGTTGATTTGACCAACGAGACCCTTCCGGGAAACAGCTCGTGCCGTTGGATTCTTTCGTGTAGTCGTACTGGCAAACAAAAATATTTCCCAGAATCCTTTTTATGTATTTTTATTTAGGAGGCTTTTGAGGGGAACCTAAAGAACAGCTAATGCTACTGCAGATTTTAAACATAAAGTAGGAACATAAAGTACACACTATGAGCTTTCTTGTCGCCAGTTGGGTTATGCGAGCCCAAAACATGTGGGCTCTGGCTCCAGAGTGTGTATACCGACTTTTAGACGGGCCTTTCACGCCCACACGCGCACACACACACAAAGAGCAACAAGGAAGTGATGTCAAATAAAAATAAGAGCAACGAGGCAGGAAAGATACCTTTTTTGAACATAAGTTGTCCCAGCAGGACAACTTATGTTCAAAAATCAATTTTACAGTATAGGCCCTTATGACGTCCCCCTTTACAACTTTGTGTTCCCCACAAAAATAAAGGAATAAACTATGTTCCGAAGTGATATGTGTTAGTTGTTGGAGATCGTTGCAGAAAATAAAAATTTTCTACGCATCATCAAGATCAATCTATGGAGTCATCTAGCAACGAGAGAGAGAGGAGTGCATCTACATACCCTTGTAGATCGCGAGCGGAAGCGTTCAAGAGAACGGGGTTGATGGAGTCGTACTCGTCGTGATCCAAATCACCGTTGATCCTAGCGCCAAACGGACGGCACCTCTGCGTTCAATACATGTACGGAGCGGAGACGTCTCCCGCGCCTTGATCCAGCAAGGAGGAGGGAGAGGTTGAGGAAGAGAGCTCCAACAGCAGCACGACGGCGTGGTGGTGATGGAGAGGCAATACTCCGGTAGGGCTTCGCCAAACTCTAACGGAGGAGAAGAGGTGTTGGGGAGGGGAGGGGCTGCGCCTTGGAGGTGTGTGTGCAGCCCTCCCCTCGCCCCTCCATTTATAGGGGGAGGAGGAAGGGGGCCGGCACCCTCTAGAGATCTAGAGGGGGGGCAACATGGGGGGGGGGGACTTGCCCCCCAAGCAAGGGGACGCCCCCTTTAGGGTCCCCCCCAACCCTAGGCGCATGGGCCCAAGGGGGGGTGCGCCCATCCCTCTAAGGGCTGGTTCCCTTCCCACTACGGCCCATGAGGCCCTCCGGGAGAGGTGGCCCCTCCCGGTGGACCCCCGGAACCCTTCCGGTGGCCCCGGCACAATGCCGCCCCCGAACCTTTCCGGTGATTGTATGTCAACTTCCCATATATAAATCTTCACCTCCGAACCATTCCGGAACTCCTCGTGACGTCCGGGATCTCATCCGGGACTCCAAACAACATTCGGTAATCACATACAAATCTTCCTAATAACCCTAGAGTCACTGAACCTTAAGTGTGTAGACCCTACGGGTTCGGGAATCACACAGACATGACCGAGATAGCTCTCCGGCCAACAACCAACAGGGAGATCTGGATACCCATGTTGGCTCCCACATGTTCCACGACGATCTCATCGGATGAACCACGATGTCGAGGATTCAAGTAACCCCGTATACAATTCCCTTTGTCAATCGGTACGTTACTTGCCCGAGATTCGATCGTCGGTATCCCAATACCTCGTTCAATCTCATTACCGGCAAGTCACTTTACTCGTTACACAATGCATGATCCCGTGACTAACCACTTAGTCACATTGAGCTCATTATGTTGATGCATTACCGAGTGGGCCCAGAGATACCTCTCCGTCATATGGAGTGACAAATCCCAGTCTCGATTCATGCCAACCCAACAGACACTTTCAGAGATACCTGTAGTGCACCTTTATAGTCACCCAGTTACGTTGTGATGTTTGGTACACCCAAAGCACTCCTACGGTATCCGGGAGTTACACAATCTCATGGTCTAAGGAAATGATACCTGACATTAGAAAAGCTCTAGCAAACGAACTACATGATCTTGTGCTATGCTTAGGATTGGGTCTTGTCCATCACATCATTCTCCTAATGATGTGATCCCGTTATGAATGATATCCAATGTCCATAGTCAGGAAACCATGATCATCTGTTGATCAACGAGCTAGTCAACTAGAGGCTCACTAGGGACATGTTATGGTCTATGTATTCACACATGTATTACGGTTTCGATCAATACAATTATAACATGAACAATAGACAACTATCATGAACAAGGAAATATAATAATAACCATTTTATTATTGCCTCCAGGGCATATTTCCAACCGTCTCCCACTTGCACTAGAGTCAATAATCTAGTTACATTGTGATGAATCGAACACCCATAGAGTTCTGGTGTTGATCATGTTTGGCGCGCGGAAGAGGTTTAGTCAACGGATCTGCGACATTCAGATCAATATGCACTTTACAAATATCTATGTCTCCATCTTGAACATTTTCACGAATGGAGTTGAAGCGACGCTTGATGTGTCTGGTCTTCTTGTGAAACCTGGGCCCTTGGCAAGGGCAATAGCTCAAGTGTTGTCACAGAAGAGAGTCATCGGGCCCGACGCATTGGGAATAACTCCTAGGTCGGTAATGAACTCCTTCATCCAGATTGCTTCATGTGCTGCCTCCGAGGCTGCCATGTACTCCACTTCACATGTAGATCCCGCCACGACGCTTTGCTTGCAACTGCACCAGCTTACTGCCCCACCATTCAAAATATACACGTATCCGGTTTGTGACTTGGAGTCATCCAGATCTGTGTCGAAGCTAGCATCGACGTAACCCTTTACGACGAGCTCTTCGTCACCTCCATAAATGAGAAACATATCCTTAGTCCTTTTCTGGTACTTCAGGATATTCTTGACCACTGTCCAGTGTTCCATGCCGGGATTATTTTGGTAACTTCCTACCAAACCTACGGCAAGGTTTACATCAGGTCTGGTACACAACATGGCATACATAATAGACCATATGGCTGAGGCATAGGGGAGGACACTCATCTTTTCTCTATCTTCTGCCGTGGTCGGGCTTTGAGCTGAGCTCAATTTCACACCTTGCAACACAGGCAAGAACCCCTTCTTAGACTGATCCATATTGAACTTCTTCAATACCTTGTCAAAGTATGTGCTTTGTGAAAGACCTATGAGGCGTCTCGATCTATCTCTATAGATCTTGATGCCTAATATATAAGCAGCTTCTCCAAGGTCCTTCATTGAAAAACACTTGTTCAAGTAGGCCTTTATACTGTCCAAAAGTTCTATATCATTTCCCATCAAAAGTATGTCATCCACATATAATATGAGAAATGCTACAAAGCTCCCACTCACTTTCTTATAAATGCAGGCTTCTCCATAAGTCTGCATAAACCCAAACGCTTTGATCATTTCATCAAAGCGAATGTTCCAACTCCGAAATGCTTGCACCAGCCCATAAATGGATCGCTAGAGCTTGCATACCTTGTTAGCATTCTTAGGATCGACAAAACCTTTCGGCTGCATCATATACAATTCTTCCTTAAGATAGCCAGTAAGGAATGCCGTTTTGACGTCCATTTGCCATATCTCATAATCATAGTATGCGGCAATTGCTAACATGATTCGCACGGACTTCAACTTCGCTACGGGAGAGAAAGTCTCATCGTAGTCAACCCCTTGAACTTGTCGATAACCCTTAGCGACAAGTCGAGCCTTATAGATGGTAACATTACCATCCGCATCCGTCTTCTTCTTAAAGATCCATTTGTTTTCTATCGTTCGCCGATCATCGGGCAAGTCTGTCAAAGTCCATACTTTGTTTTCATACATGGATCCTATCTCGAATTGCATGGCTTCTAGCCATTTGTTGGAATCTGGGCCCGCCATTGCTTCTTCATAGTTCGAAGGTTCACCGTTGTCTAACAATATGATTTCCAGGACAGGGTTGCCATACCATTCTGGTGTGGAACGTGTCCTTGTTGACCTACGAAGTTCAGTAGTAACTTGATCCGAAGTACCTTGCTCATCATCATTAACTTCCTCTCCAGGCGGTGTAGGCACCACGGGAACATCTTCCTGAGCTGCGCTACTTACAGGTTCAAGAAGTAGTACTTCATCAAGTTCCACCTTCCTCCCACTTACTTCTTTCGAGAGAAACTCTTTCTCCAGAAAGGACCCATTCTTGGCAACGAAAATCTTGCCTTCGGATCTTAGGTAGAAGGTATACCCAATGGTTTCCTTAGGGTATCCTATGAAGACACATTTTTCCGACTTGGGTTCGAGCTTTTCAGGTTGAAGTTTCTGGACATAAGCATCGCATCCCCAAACTTTTAGAAATGACAGTTTAGGTTTCTTTCCAAACCATAATTCATATGGTGTCGTCTCAACGGATTTAGACGGTGCCCTATTTAAAGGAATGTAGTTGTCTCTAAAGCGTATCCCCAAAATGATAGCGGTAAATTAGTAAGAGACATCATAGACCGCACCATATCCAATAGAGTGCGATTACGACGACCTGACACACCGTTACGCTGAGGTGTTCCAGGCGGCGTGAGTTGTGAAACAATTCCACATTTTCTTAAGTGTGTACCAAACTCGTGACTTAAATATTCTCCCCCACAATCTGATCATAAGAACTTTTATTTTTCTGTCACATTGATTTTCTACCTCATTCTGAAATTCCTTGAACTTTTCAAAAGTCTCAGACTTGTGTTTCATTAAGTAGACATACCCATATCTACTTAAGTCATCAGTGAGGGTGAGAACGTAACGATAGACACCGCGAGCCTCAACGCTCATTGGACCGCACACATCAGTATGTATAATTTCAAATAAGTTGGTTGCTCGCTCCATTGTTCCGGAGAACGGAGTCTTGGTCATTTTTCTCATGAGGCATGGTTCGCACGTGTCAAATGATTCGAAATCAAGAGACTCCAAAAGTCCATCTGGATGGAGCTTCTTCATGCGTTTGACACCAATGTGACCAAGGCGACAGTGCCACAGATATGTGGGACTATCATTATCAATCTTACATCTTTTGGTATTCACACTATGAAAACATCACGTTCGAGATTCATTAAGAATAAACCATTGACCAGCGGGGCATGACCATAAAACATATCTCTCATATAAATAGAACAACCATTATTCTTGGATTTAAATGAGTAGCCATCTCGTATTAAACGAGATCCAGATACAATGTTGCATGCTCAAAGCTGGCACTAAATAACAATTATTGTGGTTTAAAACTAATCCCGTAGGTAAATGTAGAGGTAGCATGCCGACGGTGATCACATCGACCTTGGAACCATTCCCGACGCGCATCGTCACCTCGTCCTTCGCCAGTCTCCGCTTATTCCGCACCTCCTATTTTGAGTTACAAATATGAGCAACCGCACCGGTATCAAATACCCAGGAGCTACTACGAGTACTAGTAAGGTACACATCAATTACATGTATATCACATATACCTTTGGTGTTGCCGGCCTTCTTGTCCGCTAAGTACTTGGGGAAGTTCCGCTTCCAGTGTCCGCTTCCCTTGTAATAAAAGCACTCAGTCTCAGGTTTGGGTCCATGCTTTGGCTTCTTCCCGGCAACTGGCTTACCGGGCGCGGCAACTCCCTTGCCGTCCTTCTTGAAGTTCTTCTTACCCTTGCCTTTCTTGAAACTAGTGGTTTTATTGACTATCAACACTTGATGTTCCTTTTTGATTTCTACCTCCACTAATTTCAGCATTGAAAATACCTCAGGAATAGTTTTCACCATCCCCTTCATATTGTAGTTCATCACAAAGCTCTTGTAGCTAGGTGGGAGCGACTGAAGGATTCTGTCAATGACCGCGTCATCCGGGAGGTTAACTCCCAGCTGAGACAAGCGGTTGTGCAACCCAGACATTTTGATTATGTGCTCACTGACAGAACTATTCTCCTCCATCTTACAACTGTAGAACTTGTCGGAGACTTCATATCTCTCGACCTGGGCATGATCTTGGAAAACCATTTTCAGCTCTTGGAACATCTCATATCCTCCGTGCTGCTCAAAACGCTTTTGGAGCCCCGGTTCTAAGCTGTAAAACATGCCGCACTGAACCAGGGAGTAATCATCACTACGCGACTGCCAGGCGTTCATAACGTCTTGAGTTGCTGGGAAAACGGGTGCTTCACCTAGCGGTGCATCTAGGACATATGCTCTTTTGGCAGCTATGAGGATGATCCTCAAGTTCCGGACCCAGTCTGTATAGTTGCTGCCATCGCCTTTCAGCTTGGTTTTCTCTAGGAACGCGTTGAAGTTGAGGGCAACATTAGCGTGGGCCATTTGATCTACAAGACATATTGCAAAAGTTTTAGACCAAGTTCATGATAATTAAGTTCATCTAATCAAATTATTTAATGAACTCCTACTCAGATAGACATCTCTCTAGTCATCTAAGTGATCCGATCATCACGTGAGACGGACTAGTCATCATCGGTGAACATCTTCATGTTGATCGTATCTTCTATACGACTCATGTTCGAACTTTCGGTCTCTTGTGTTCCGAGGCCATGTTTGTACATGCTAGGCTCGTCAAGTCAACCTAAGTATTTTTGCATGTGTAAATCTGTCTTACACCCGTTGTATGTGAACGTTAGAATCTATCACACCCGATCATCACGTGGTGGTTCGAAACAACGAACTTTCGCAATGGCGCACAGTTAGGGGAACACTTTCTTGAAATTATTATGAGGGATCATCTTATTTACTACCGTCGTTCTGAGCAAATAAGATGCAAAAACATGATAAACATCACATGCAATCAAATAGTGACATGATATGGCCAATATCATTTTGCTTTGATCTCCATCTTCGGGGCGCCATGATCATCATCGGCACCGGCATGACACCATGATCTCCATCATCGTGTCTTCATGAAGTTGTCACGCCAACGATTACTTCTACTACTATGGCTAACGGTTTAGCAATAAAGTAAAGTAATTACATGGCATTATTCAATGACACGTAGGTCATACAATAATTAAGACAACTCCTATGGCTCCTGCCGGTTGTCATACTCATCGACATGCAAGTCGTGATTCCTATTATAAGAACATGATCAATCTCATACATCACATATATATCATTCATCACATCCTTTTTGGCCATATCACATCACAAGGCATATGCTGCAAAAACAAGTTAGACGTCCTTTAATTGTTGTTGCATGTTTTTATGTGGCTGCAATAGGGTTCTAGCAAGAATGTTTCTTACCTACGTCAAAACCACAACGTGATATGCCAATTTCTATTTACCCTTCATAAGGACTCTTTTCATCGAATCCGATCCGACTAAGGTGGGAGAGACAGACACCCGCTAGCCACCTTATGCAACTAGTGCATGTCAGTTGGTGGAACCTGTCTCACGTAAGCGTACGTGTAAGGTCGGTCCGGGCCGCTTCATCCCACGATACCGCCAAAACAAGATAAGACTAGTAGTGTCAAGTAAATTGAGAAAATCTACGCCCACAACAAAATTGTGTTCTACTCGTGCATAGAAACTACGTATAGACCTAGCTCATGATGCCACTATTGGAGATCGTTGCAGAAAATAAAAAAATTCTACGCATCACCAAGATCAATCTATGGAGTCATCTAGCAATAAGAGAGAGAGAGAGAGGAGTGCATCTACATACCCTTGTAGATCACGAGCGGAAGCGTTCAAGAGAACGGGGTTGATGGAGTCGTACTCGTCGTGATCCAAATCACCGATGATCCTAGCGTCGAACGGATGGCACCTTCGCATTAAATACATGTACGGAGTGGAGACGTCTCCCGCGCCTTGATCCAGCAAGGAGGAGGGAGAGGTTGAGAAAGAGAGCTCCAACAGCAGCACGACGGCGTGGTGGTGATGGAGAGGCAGTACTCCGGCAGGGCTTCGCCAAGCTCTTACGGAGGAGGAGAGGTGTTGGGGAGGGGATGGGCCGCGCCTTGGAGGTGTGTGTGCAGCCCTCCCCTCGCCCCTCTATTTATAGGGGGAGGAGGAAGGGGGCCGGCCCCCTCTAGATGAGATCTAGAGGGGGGGCGGCGGCCAAGGGGGGGGGGGGACTTGCCCCGCAAGCAAGGGGGACGCCCCCTTTAGGGTTCCCCCCCAACCCTAGGTGCATGGGCCCAAGGGGGGGATGCGCCCAGCCCTCTAAGGGCTGGTTCCCTTCCCACTACGGCCCATGAGGCCCTTCGGGAGAGGTGGCCCATCCCGGTGGACCCCCGAAACCCTTCCGGTGGCCCCGACACAATGCCGATATGCCCCGAACCTTTCCGGTGACCGTATGTCAACTTCTCATATATAAATCTTCACCTCCGGACCATTCCGGAACTCTTCGTGACGTCCGGGATCTCATCCGGGACTCCGAACAACATTCGGTAATCACATACAAATCTTCCTAATAACCCTAGCGTCACCGAACCTTAAATGTGTAGACCCTACGGGTTCGGGAATCACGCAGACATGACCGAGACAGCTCTCCGGCCAATAACCAACAGCGTGATATGGATACCCATGTTGGCTCCCACATGTTCCACGATGATCTCATCGGATGAACCACGATGTCGAGGATTCAAGTAATCCCGTATACAATTCCTTTTGTCAATCGGTACGTTACTTGCCCGAGATTCGATCGTCGGTATCCCAATACCTCGTTCAATATCGTTACCGGCAAGTCACTTTACTCGTTACATAATGCATGATCCCGTGACTAACCACTTAGTCACATTGAGCTCATTATGGTGATGCATTACCGAGTGGGCTCAGAGATACCTCTCCATCATACGGAGTGACAAATCCCAGTCTCGATTCGTGACAACCCAACAGACACTTTCGGAGATACCTGTAGTGCACCTTTATAGTCACCCAGTTACGTTGTGATGTTTGGTACACCCAAAGCACTCCTACGGTATCCGGGAGTTACACAATCTCATGGTCTAAGGAAATGATACTTGACATTAGAAAAGCTCTAGCAAACAAACTACACGATCTTGTGCTATGCTAAGGATTGAGTCTTGTCCATCACATCATTCTCCTAATGATGTGATCCCGTTATCAATGACATCCAATGTCCATAGTCAGGAAACCATGACCATCTGTTGATCAATGAGCTAGTCGACTAGAGGCTCTCTAGGGACATATTATGGTCTATGTATTCACACATGTATTACGATTTCCGATCAATACAATTATAGCATGAACAATAGACAACTATCATGAACAAGGAAATATAATAATAACCATTTTATTATTGCCTCCAGGGCATATTTCCAACATTAGTCCCACAAAATCAATCAACTCTGCCAATTCTCTGTTTTTCACCCTAAGAAATCTATGATTTTCGTGCATTTTTTAATTGATATAGGTGCAACCTAGAGTGTGTATGTGTTGCAGATATATTGGTTCACAACCTAGAGGGGAACCTAATGAACAACTAATGCTAGACTTTCAGGGGCGGAATCAGGATATGGACATGAGGGGGCGAGGGAGTTAATAATCTTCCAAAAGAACAATCCAAGAATAGTCTCAACAGTAGAATTTGTATCGGTTGTATCCTCCTTTTCTAATTAAAAGGGATATTCTCTCATGTAGGTTTTTGTTTTTCGAGAATAACTACTAGATGTAGATGCTACCAGGCTGACTTGCAGGCTGTCGTATTTTTTTAGAACGAAGACGCTAGGAGCGTCCGGCTTTAAAATAATAAATCCCACAATATAGGCAGCGTATCAACAGGTTCAAACCTTACACACATCACAAAAGGACTCAGGCCACTAATGCAGGAAGTCATAGGGTTCAAGGCCAAAAGGAAGCGAGCGATGGTTACATGGCGCCGTATTAGCAAGAGGTGGTTGCTAGTACCAGGCTGAGTTGCATGCATATATTCATTTTTATTACATGCAAAATAAAATTCAAAGTTTTTAGATATATCTACGCTGACGTCGCCGTCGCCGTGGCTGCCCCTCCTTGATCAAACTAACCTCGAGACTGCAACCATCCAAAACTAGCTCATTGAGAGCCATGAGAGCACAATCCTGATGGGCATGTGCCATCTCTATGGTCACATGGCCTATACCCTGTGAGGCCCCAGTCTTTTTATAGCGGATCACCTTTGCATCAGAGACTTTACCGTGCTCGCTGAAGACGAGTCGTAGCTGTTCACTCTTCACGTTGAGTGGCAGATTGCGCACCAGCAGCCTGAGGCTAGGCAAGCGTTGTCTCTCAATGTGAATTGTGTGTATTGGGACCGCTTCCTCTGGTTGCTGCTCCTTCAGTTTTGTATCCTTCGCCGACCTCTCGCTGATTTCCTGGCCGAGCAAAATCAACATTACGTTAGCTCCTCTTGTAGGGTCAGTAAACAATTTTCTATTACAGAGGAAAAATAATCTAAGACTGCTTATGCAAAGTTAAGGGCTAAACCCTTAAGCGACTTTAGCAATGATGAGATTAATAATAATCAGATATTCTGTTTGCAGGAAAACAAAGTCATCTTAGGAATTACCGAAAAAGGCTTCCACCCCACTTTATAAGTAAAGCACCATAGCCAGACGGATAGATGATAATGAGGAAATCTCCTTACAAAGCAGATCAAAGAAAAGTACATGAAAAAAGGTGCGATCACACCCTATCACAAAGAAACCTAGACTACCAACAAGGAAGGAGAGTCGCCGCCAATAGAAACTGCCGGACCTCGTTTCACCACTCATGGCAAGTTGCCGCCGAAGAGGACCCCTTGTCCTCCCGCTTCGGGTCGTAGGGTCCGAACCTTCCTACGGAAAACGAGGACTGCGAGAGGAACCAACGAGGACCCATGTAAAAGAATAGCAAGCATGTGACTCCGCCCACGCCAGAGCCGAGGGAGCTCCAAGCTAGGATATGGAAAAGTCCGCCAATGACGGCGCGACATGCCGGAACAAACGTGAGCACGACGACGCCCACGGGAGGGAAACAAAGCAACACGGCGCCATTGCAGAGACAGAGGAGACGGTCAAGGGTTTAACCCAGGGCCCTAGCTCGGCAAGAGGGCCACAACAAACCACATGCATCACGCCGCTAGCGCGAGAGCACATAGCTTTCACCCGACACATCTCACCCATGCCACACCGAGGAGTCCCGAGCACCTACCCTCCCCAAGGGAAGGCATGCTGTCACCAAACAAGACCTCCGGAGCATGATCTAGGAATCGCCACCATCGAGGCACTACAGACACCAGGATCACCCAATGCTGCATCATTTGCCGCCCAGACGACCAAAAGATGCCTCCATCACCGCAACCAAGACGCCCGCTGAGAAAAGCCACCAAGGCGGACCGCCGACCGAGGCCACCGCCCATGTCACCCATGACGGGGGCGACACGGGCGGACTGCATCCTCGCTGCCGCTTGCTTCCCTCCCCTCACCCCATCGCTCATCGTCGCTGGTCGTCCCCGCCGGGCGAAGCCCAGGCGTGAGTTGGCGGTGGCGGGGCCACTCCTCTTCTCCTTCCCCCTTCCTCCCTCCCCCCTTTTGTCCTCCCAAACCCTATCTCTGACGAGAGTTCCTGCTTTCCAGCATCTTACAAATTTGAAATGTTTTTTTAACAGTGTCTGTGTAGCAGTGTAGGACGTACCGTTGTTACTTGAACTGGAGCAATGACGACGGATTGCGGGTTGAACCACGTGCAAAAATTGTCATCCCAATGTGGAGGCAGCCTCTCGATGAGTTCACCCTCGCCACCAACGAGATTGCACCTGAACATGCCATACAACTCGTAGTCGTAGGTGTGGTTGATGAAGTAGGCGTATCCGCCATGATAGTGTTTGCCTAGCCGCGCGGCATCCATAGCGAAGCTGTTGGGTGACCCTAGGAACAAAACACGGTCGGCCAGGCTAAGACCATCTTTCCTCACCCATCTCATCTTCTTTTGCGCCGGCGAAGTTGACACCAACTGCTCCTCGAGTGCATGCACTGATACAAATAACTTAGGAGTTGGGCGGTTCTGATGCGTGTCATACTCCTGGACTAGCACGGATGCCCAAAGAAGCTCACCGTGGGACTCGAGGACGTAGGTGTACTCGCGGTACCTCAGCAGCAGCGCCAGTGTTCCGTGCCTCGGGACAAGCGAGTCGTGAGCGGCATTGCCGTCGGGCACGACCGCGTGCCACACACCAGCCTCCACGTTGACCAGGATCTTGCCGTCGTGGTACGCGACACAGAATCCACGAAGCTGCCGAGGCGAACCGGGGCGCTCAATGGTTCTGCGGACGACGGTCCATGCTACGTCACCGGGGCAAAGGAGCGCCGCCCTGAACTCTACAGTGTCGTTGTCGTAGGTGTCGTATGAGATGCCGTAGAGAAGGGCTGTGCCGTCGCCGTAGACGACGCCGTGGGGCTTGATCTTCTTCTCCCATTGGCGCACGTCGAGCGGGAGGAGAGGTAGGTGCGTGGCGGCTCCGGTGAAGGGGTCGTAGAGGACAGGGCGTTGACCTTCGATGGTTAGGCACCGGACAGCGGTGCCTCCTGAGCTTGTCACCCAGTTCCGCTGGGGCACGGATAACGGCGACTGCGCACGGTAGTTCGACTTGGAGGAAAGGCATCTCAGCCCGAGGTGGATCGAGTCTTCCTTCTCCGCGGCGATGAGCCAGGGCAGGAACTGGGTAGCCGCAGTCATCCTCCCAGACCATGAGGCGCGCCATGGCTTGCAGACGGCATGGAAATGGACGAAGTCGGCGACGTCGTGCAGGCGGCTGGAGACCTCGCAGACCAGATCCGGCGGGAGGTCAGGCCAACGCCTCGCGTGCATTGCGGCGCGCGTGATCATTGACGTCCTTTGCGGATCGGCCGGTCATATGGACTTCGCTCTATACCTACCTAAACGTACCCGATCGGTTCAGCTGGTTGCCACGTGGTACTTGCATGCGTAATGAACATGGACTATGCAAAAATAATTCCATATTACGCGGAAAAACACTCTGGCGATAGGCGGGCGATTGCTTGGCGATTGCTCGGCCGTGCTAGGTTAGGGTTTTGCCGGCGGGGATGGTAAGCTTACGGTGGTGGCTAGGGCGGCGACGGCGCTTCCTTGGGCACGGACCGATGGTGTTTCCCTTCGCTAGGGGCGGCGCTCATGGCGGAGACGGAAGATGGGAGAACGTAGAGGTCTATGGAGAAGATGGGATCTGGGGCTGCGGCGGTGGCTACTCCAAAACCGACGGGCAACACACCTCGGCCTTAGCAGGGGGCGGAGCCAATCCAAGGAGGGAGTCGTCCAGATCCAAGGCCACGCCGGCGAGAACGGCGAGCATGACGATTACTGACAAGAGGACATCGCTGAACCCATCTGCAGGTCAGAACGGGGCAGGGGTGTCAAACCAGAAGACAACAACGAATACGGACGTGATGGAGACCAATACGCCGTCGCGCAACCTTGGTGGTTCAGCTGGTCGTGAGCAGTCGAAATCCCCAATAGCGAGCAAAACTCCGTTTCCGGCGTCGAGTCTTTCTTCGAGGCTTGGGGAATGGTCTTGATGGACAAGGAGGCGGAGGGTATGGTCTTTGCTGAAATGGAACAGGTCGTGCCGAAGAACTCTCAATGGTCAGCAGTAGGCAAGGTCTGCTCAGCGAAACCTTTGGTGAGAAGTGTGCTTGAAAAAACCATGTACAGGGCGTGGGATTTGCATCGTGAAGCTCAGTTGAGGGAGCTGGGAGGAAATAAGTTTGTGGTTCACTTTGGTAGTGAAGGAGACTGGAGACATGCATTGAACAATGGGCCGTGGCAATATGATTTTAATGTCTTGATCATGAAAGATTATGAGGGCAATACCAGTTCGTCAAAGATGGTTTTTGACTCAATTGATATTTGGGTTCGAGTGGTTGATCTCCCGCCAGATAGGAGGACAAAAGCTTTCGGTGAGGCACTAGAGAACTGGCCGGGTCAGGTAATCAGAGTGGACGTCGATAAGGATGGTATGGCGAAAGGTAACCAGCTCAGGGTTCGTACACAAATTTCTGTTTATGAGCCGCTCGCAGAGGCATCCGCCTTAAATCCTCACCGGAGGACAAGATTGGGACATGGTATGACTTTTACTACGAGAAGGTGCCTCACTTTTGCTTTGAATGTGGCCGACTTGTTCATGTAGCTGGAGTCTGCGAGCCCCTTATTGACTCCTCGTCCCAACGGGGCGAATGGCTCAGGGCTTCACCTGGACGTAACGACAAGGCTAAGGAGGGCTCATATGGTGCCGCAACTAGCAGCTATAATAGTGGGAGCAACAACTGGTCGGGTGAAAATTAAAAGTCTAGACAGGGAGTTCATGCGAAGCGTAATCTTCAGGCCGAGTTTGCTAGGTCAGTGGACTCCCGCACTGGCGGGGGATCTAAACCACGCGAGAACTCTCAGACGGCGGGTTTTCGCATTGGCGAGGGTAGCCAAACCCATAGAGATGAGGTTGATAGCCCGAACAAGGAGAAGCACAAGGATGATCCGCTACAACAAAATGATCTGAGATATGCACTACAAAAAAAAGACACATCCGTGACATTTTGGGCCGAACGAATTTTTTTCCTGTCATACATATGACACTTCTATGACGATAATTGTGACAGAACCCGGTATCATCATAGATGTGGTGGGCTCCTACTTCTATGACAAAAAATCATGACAGAAAATGGGCTTTTCGTCCTGGGCGAGTCGGAGACGCAGCTGCATGACATTCTTTGGGCCGTCCATGACGGAAAAAACCTTGGTAGAAGCGAGGGGTAGGAAAATTTCGGGGAGTTGCCGGTTACGGTGGGAGGTTGGGGGCCGAGCGATGCGCGTTTCTCTCGTACACGTACGCGCGTGTGTGTGAGGCGTTGGCTCTAACTGAACCCGAGCGAGGTGTTGGGCTCTAACTGAACCCGAGCGATTGCACTGCAGGCTACGCGTCACTGAACCCGAGCGATCAATCGATGGCTGTTAACTGAACCCGATGGAGCGATTTCTTCGCTACTGCTGCTAACTGAAGTCGATCGATTGGATGAATAGTGAGCGTTG
>NC_041385.1:662241993-662272591 GCF_002162155.2 Triticum dicoccoides | reverse complement strand
CACAAGTCCGTTTCGTCCGTTTTGCGGTACGCCACACCCCTCCCGATCAACAGGACCCCCGTTTCGACCGTAGGAGGTCCGTTTCGTCCGTTTTGCAGTATGCCACACCCCTCCCGATCAACAGGACCCCTGTTTCGACCGTAGGAGGTCCGTTTCCTCCGTTTTGCGGTACGCCACACCCCTCCCGATCAACAGGACCCCGTTCCGAACGTGGCCGGTCGAACACAAGGCCGGTTTCTCCGTTCTGCGGTATGCCAGGCCTCGTTTTCATCGCCTGTTCCGTCCAAGCCGGTTGGCTCCCACGCGTTCCGTTGCCTCCCGATGAACACGACACATTCCGTTTCCTCCCCATGAACACGACGCATTCCGTTGCCTCCCGATGAACACGACGCATTCCGTTGCCTCCCCATGAACACGAGCCCTCGCCGTACGTATGCGCGACTAAGCGTTCGAGACCCCGCCCGTATGTACACATACGTGGCCGTATTTTCTTTCTTGCACCCTGGCCGCTGTGCGTACGTGTACATGCTACGTGCGCGCCTCTACTACGACACGTGCACGCCTCTACGTCGACCAGTATGTACGTACACGTTCGCGACCAGGATGACAATGCTACGTACGCTTCGACCAGGTGGGTCCCGACTGTCAGGCACTTCCTTGCCTGCGAAGATGTAGCTGGTGGGTCCCAGCAGTCAGGGGGGCGAATTGTTTTTTTTACCCGTACGCACTTCCTTGCGTGCGAAGGTGTAGCTGCTGGGTCCCAGCAGTTAGGGGGGCGAATCTTTTTTTTTGCCCGGATGCACTTCCTTGCGTGTGAAGGTGTAGCTGCTGGGTCCCAGCAGTCAGGGGGGCGAATCATTTTTTTTGCCCGGACGCACTTCCTTGCGTGCGAAGGTGTAGCTGGTGGGTCCCAGCAGTCGGGGGGTGAATCCTTTTTTTTCGGATGCACTTCCTTGCGTGCGAAGATGTAGCTGGTGGGTCCCAGCAGTCAGGGGGGCGAATCGTTTTTTTTCGAACGCACTTCCTTGCGTGCGAAGATGTAGCTCATGGGTCCCAGCAGTCAGGGGTCGAATCATTTTTTTCGCGAAATACGGTGGCCCGTCCGGTGGGTCCCCGCTGTCAGGTGGAGGAATAATTATTTTGCGCGTCATAAGGAGGCACTTCCTTGCGGCTGCCGTGGACCCAACTATCAGCCTCTCCACGTACAGACTGAAGGAAATATGCCCTAGAGGCAATAATAAAGTTATTATTTATTTCCTTATTTCATGATAAATGTTTATTATCCATGCTAGAATTGTATTAACCGGAAACATAATACATGTGTGAATACATAGACAAACATAGTGTCACTAGTATGCCTCTACTTGACTAGCTCATTAATCAAAGATGGTTATGTTTCCTAACCATAGACATGTGTTGTCATTTGATTAATGGGATCACATCATTAGGAGAATGATGTGATTGACATGACCCATTCCGTTAGCCTAACACTTGATCGTTTAGTATATTGCTATTGCTTTCTTCATGACTTATACATGTTCCTGTAACTATGAGATTATGCAACTCCTGTTTACCGGAGGAACACTTTGGGTGCTACCAAACGTCACAACGTAACTGGGTGATTATAAAGGAGTACTACAGGTGTCTCCAAAGGTACATGTTGGGTTGGCGTATTTCGAGATTAGGTTTTGTCACTCCGATTGTCGAAGAGGTATCTCTGGGCCCTCTCGGTAATGCACATCACTATAAGCCTTGCAAGCAATGTAGCTAATGAGTTAGTTACGGAATGATGCATTACGTAACGAGTAAAGAGACTTGCCAGTAACGAGATTGAACTAGGTATTGGATACCGACGATCGAATCTCGGGCAAGTAACATACCGATGACAAAGGGAACAACGTATGTTGTTATGCGGTTTGACCGATAAAGATCTTCGCAGAATATGTAGGAGCCAATATGAGCATCCAGGTTCCGCTATTGGTTATTGACCGAGAATAGTTCTAGGTCATGTCTACATAGTTCTCGAACCCGTAGGGTCCGCACGCTTAACGTTACGATGACAGTTTTATTATGAGTTTATAAGTTTTGATGTACCGAAGGTTGTTCGGAGTCCCGGATGTGATCACGGACATGACGAGGAGTCTCGAAATGGTCGAGACATAAAGATTGATATATTGGAAGCCTATGTTTGGACATCGGAAGTGTTCCGGGTGAAATCGACATTTTACCGGAGTACCGGGAGGTTACCGGAACCCCCCAGTGACCTAATGGGCCTTATTGGGCCTAGTGGAGGAAGAGGAGAGGAGGCCTAGGGGCAGCCGCGCGCCCCTCCCCCCAAGTCCGAATAGGACAAGGAGGGGGGGGTGGCGCCCCCCCTTTCCTTTCCCCCCTCTCCTCCTTCCCCCCAAGTCCTAGTCCAACTAGGGAAAGGGGGGGAGTCCTACTCCCGGTGGGAGTAGGACTCCTCCGACGCGCCTCCTCCTAGGGCCGGCCGCACCCCCCTTGCTCCTTTATATACGGGGCTAGGGGGGCACCCTAGAACACACAAGTTGATCTACGTGATCGTTCCTTAGCCGTGTGCGGTGCCCCCCTCCACCATATTCCACCTCGGTCATATCGTCGCAGAGTTTAGGCGAAGCCCTGCGCCGGTAGAACATCATCATCGTCACCACGCCGTCGTGCTGACGGAACTCATCCCCGACACTCTGCTGGATCGGAGTCCAGGGATCGTCATCGAGCTGAACGTGTGCTGAACTCGGAGGTGCCGTATGTTCGGTACTTGGATCGGTCAGATCGTGAAGACGTACGACTACATCAACTGCGTTGTCATAACGCTTCCGCTTACGGTCTACGAGGGTACGTGGACAACACTCTCCCCTCTCGTTGCTATGTATCACCATGATCTTGCGTGTGCGTAGGAATTTTTTTGAAATTACTACGTTCCCCAACAGTGGCATCCGAGCCTGGTTTTATGCGTAGATGTCATATGCACGAGTAGAACACAAGTGAGTTGTGGGCGATACAAGTCATACTGCTTACCAGCATGTCATACTTTGGCTCAGCGGTATTGTGAGATGAAGCGGCCCGGACCGACATTACGCGTACGCTTACGCGAGACTGGTTTCACCGTTACGAGCACTTGTGCTTAAAGATGACTGGCGGGTGTCTGTCTCTCTCACTTTAGCTGAACCGAGTGTGGCTACGCCCGGTCCTTGCGAAGGTTAAAACAACATTAACTTGATGAACTATCATTGTCGTTTTGATGCGTAGGTAAGAACAGTTCTTGCTAAGCCCGTAGCAGCCACGTAAAATTTGCAACAACAAAGTAGAGGACGTTTAACTTGTTTTTGCAGGGCATGTTGTGATGTGATATGGTCAAGACGTGATGCTATATTTTATTGTATGAGATGATCATGTTTTGTAACCGAAGTTATCGGCAACTGGCAGGAGCCATATGGTTGTCGCTTTATTGTATGAAATGCAAACGCCCTGTAATTGCTTTACTTTATCACTAAGCGGTAGCGATAGTCGTAGAAGCAATAGATGGCGTAACGACAACGATGCTACGATGGAGATCAAGGTGTCGCGCCGGTGACGATGGTGATCACGACAATGCTTCAAAGATGGAGATCACAAGCACATGATGATGATGGCCATATCATATCACTTATATTGATTGCATGTGATGTTTATCCTTTATGCATCTTATCTTGCTTTGATTGACGGTAGCATTTTAAGATGATCTCTCACTAGAATTATCAAGAAGTGTTCTTCCTGAGTATGCATCGTTGCGAAAGTTCTTCGTGCTGAGACACCACGTGATGATCGGGTGTGATAGGCTCTACGTTCAAATACAACAGGCGCAAAACAGTTGCACACGTGGAATACTCAGGTTAAAATTGACGAGCCTAGCATATAACAGTTATGGCCTCGGAACACGGAGACCGAAAGGTCGAGCGTGAATCATATAGTAGATATGATCAACATAGTGATGTTCACCATTGAAACTACTCCATCTCACGTGATGATCGGACATGGTTTAGTTGATTTGGATCACGTGATCACTTAGAGGATTAGAGGGATATCTATCTAAGTGGGAGTTCTTAAGTAATATGATTAATTGAACTTAAATTTATCATGAACTTAGTCCTGGTAGTATTTCGCAAATTATGTTGTAGATCAATAGCTTGCGTTGTTGCTTTCATATGTTTATTTTGATATGTTCCTAGAGAAAATTGTGTTGAAAGATGTTGGTAGAAATGATGCGGATTGGATCCGTGATCTGAGGTTTATCCTCATTGCTGCACAGAAAAATTATGTCCTTAATGCACCACTAGGTGACAGACCTATTGCAGGAGCAGATGCAGACGTTATGAACGTTTGGCTAGCTCAATATGATGACTACTTGATAGTTTAATGGACCATGCTTAACGTCTTAGAATCGGGACTTCAAAGACATTTTGAACGTCATGGACCATATGAGATGTTCCAGGAATTGAAGTTAATATTTCCAGCAAATACCCGAGTTGAGAGATATGAAGTCTCAAACAAGTTCTACAGCTAAAAGATGGAGGAGAATCGCTCAACTAGTGAGCATGTGCTCAGATTGTCTGGGTACTACAATCGCTTGAATCAAGTGGGAGTTAATCTTCCAGATAAGATAGTGATTGATAGAGTTCTCTAGTCACCATCACCAAGTTAGTAGAACTTTGTGATGAACTAAAGTATGCAAGGGATGACGAAAATGATTCCCGAGCTCTTCGTGATGTTGAAATCGACGAAGGTATAAATCAAGAAAGAGCATCAAGTGTTGATGGTTGACAAGATCACTAGTTTCAAGAAAAGGGCAAAGGGAAAGAAAGGGAACTTCAAGTAGAATGACAAGCAAGTTGTCAGTCCCGTGAGGAAGCCCAAAGCTGGACCAAAGACTGAAATTGAGTGATTATACTGCAAAGGAAATGATCACTAGAAGCGGAAATGCCCTGAATATTTGGTGGATAAGAAGGATGGCAAAGTGAACAAGGGTATATTTGATATACATGTTATTGATGTGTACTTTACTAGTGTTTATAGTAGCCCCTGAGTATTTGATACTTGTTCGATTGCTAAATATTAGTAACTCGAAACAGGAGTTACAGAATAAACAGAGACTAGTTGAAGGTGAAGTGACGATGAGTGTTGGAAGTAGTTCCAAGATTGATATGATCAGCATCGTACACTCCCTATACTTTCGAGATTAGTGTAGAACCTAAATAAATGTTATTTGGTGTTTGCATTGAGCATAAATATGATTAGATCATGTTTGCTGTGACACGATTATTCATCTAAAATGTAGAATAAATTGTTATTCTGTTTACATGAATAAAACCTTCGATGGTCATACACCCAATGAAAATAGTTTGTTGGATCTCGATCGTAGTGATACACATATTAACAATATTGATGCCAAAAGATGCAAAGTTAATAATGATAGTGCAACTTATTTGTGGCACTGCCGTTTGGGTCATAACGGTGTAAAGCGCATGAAGAAACTCCATAAAGATGGATTTTTGGAATCACTTGGTTATGAATCATTTGATGCTTGCGAACCGTGCCTTTTGGGCAAGATGACTAAAACTCCGTTCTCCGGAACAATGGAACGAGCTAGTGACTTATTGGAAATAATACGTACCGATGTATGCGGTCCAATGAGTGTTGATGCTCGTGGCGGGTATCGTTATTTTCTGACCTTCACAAGATGAATTGAGCAGATATGAGTATATCTACTTAATGAAGCACAAGTCTGAAACATTTGAAAAGTTCAAAGAATTTCAGAGTGAAGTGGAGAATCATCGTAAAAAGAAAATAAAGTTTCTGCAATTTGATCACGGAGACAAATATTTGAGTTACGAGTTTGGTCTTCAATTAAAACAATGTGGAATAGTTTCACAAACTCATGCCACCTAGAACACCACAACTTAATGGTGTGTCCGAACGTCATAACAGTACTTTATTAGATATGGTGTGATCTATGATGTCTCTTGTCGGTTTTACCACTATCACTTTGGGGTTGTGCATTAGAGACAGCTGCATTCACGTTTAATAGGGCACCATCTAAATCCGTTGAGACGACACCGTATGAACTATGGTTTAGCAGTAAACCTAAGCTGTCGTTTCTTAAAGTTTGGAGTTGCGATGCATATATGAAAAAGGTTTTCAACCTGATAAACTCGAACCCAAATCGGAGAAGTGCGTCTTCATAGAATACCCAAAAGAAACTGTTGGGTACACCTTCTATCACAGAGCTGAGGGCAAGATCTTCGTTGCTAAATTCGGATCCTTTCTAGAGAAGGAGTTTCTCTCGAAAGAAGTGAGTGGGAGGAAAGTAGAGCTTGATAAGGTAATTGTACCTTCTCCCGAATTGGAAAGTAGTTCATCACAAAAATCATTTCCTGTGATTCCTACACCAATTAGTGAGGAAGCTAATGATGATGATCATGATGCTTCAGATCAAGTTACTACCGAACCTCGTAGGTCTTCCAGAATAAGATCCGCACCAAAGTGGTATGGTAATCCTATTCTAGAAGTCATGTTACTAGACCATGATGAACCTACGAACTATGAGGAAGCGATGATGAGCCCAGATTCCGCGAAATGGCTTGAGGCCATAAAATCTGAGATATGATCCATGTATGAGAACAAAGTATGGACTTTGATTGACTTGCTCGATGATCAACAAGCCATGTTAAATAAATGGATCTTCAAGAGGAAGAAGGACACTGATAGTAGTGTTACTATCTACTAAGCTCGACTTGTTGCGAAAGGTTTTCTACAAGTTCAAGGTGTTGAATACGATGAGATTTTCTCACTCGTATCGATGCTTAAGTCTGTCTGAATCATGTTAGCAATTGCCACATTTTATGAAATCTGGCAAATGGATGTCAAAACTGCATTCCTTAATGGATTTTTTAAAGAAGAGTTGTATATGATGCAACTAGAAGGTTTTGTTAATCATAAAGGTGCTAACAAAATGTGCAAAGCTCCAGTGATCCATCAATGGACTGGTGCAAGTATCTCGGAGTTGGAATATACGTTTTGATGAGTTGATCAAAGCATATGGTTTTATACAGACTTTTGGAAAGGCCTGTATTTACAAGAAAGTGAGTGGGAGCACTACCGCCTTTCTGATAAATATATGTGAGTAACATATTGTTGATCAGAAATGATGTAGAATTTTTCTGGAAAGCATAAAGGAGTATTTGAAAGGAGTTTTTTTAAAAGAAAGACCTCAGTAAAGCTACTTACGTATTGAGCATCAAGATCTATTGAGATAGATCAAGACGCTTGCTAAGTTTTTTCAATAAGTACATACCTTGCAAGATTTTGAAATAGTTCAAAATGGAACAGTCAAAGAAAGAGTTCTTGCATGTGTTGCGAAGGTGTGAAATTGAGTAAAGACTCAAATCCCGACCACAGCAGAAAATAGAAAAGAGAATGAAAGTCATTCCCTATGCCTCAGTCACAGGTTCTATAAAGTATGCTATGTACCAGACCTATTGTATACTCTGCCCTGGTTTGGCAAGGGAGTACAATAGTGATCTAGGAGTAGATCACTGGACATTGGTAAAAATTATCATTAGTGGAATAAGGATATATTTCTTGATTATGGAGGTGACAAAAGAGTTCATCGTAAAGAGTTACATCAATGCAAGCTTTTACACTGATCCAAATGACTTTAAGTCTTAATCTGGATACATATTGAAAGTGGGAGCAATTAGCTAGAGTAGCTCCGTGCAGAGCATTGTAGACATAGAATATTTGCAAAATACATACGACTCTGAATGTGACAGACCTGTTGACTAAACTTCTCTCACAATCAAAACATGATCATACCCTAGTACTCTTTGGGTGTTAATCACATAGCGATGTGAACTAGATTATTGACTCTAGTAACCCTTTGGGTGTTGATCACATGATGATGTGAACTGTGGGTATTAATCACATAGAGATGTGAATATTGGTGTTAAATCACATGACGATGTGAACTAGATTATTGACTCTAGTGCAAGTGGGAGACTGAAGGAAATATGCCCTAGAGGCAATAATAAAGTTATTATTTATTTCCTTATTTCATGATAAATGTTTATTATTCATGCTAGAATTGTATTAACCGGAAACATAATACATGTGTGAATACATGGACAAACATAGTGTCACTAGTATGCCTCTACTTGACTAGCTCATTAATCAAAGATGGTTATGTTTCCTAACCATAGACATGTGTTGTCATTTGATTAATGGGATCACATCATTAGGAGAATGATGTGATTGACATGACCCATTCCGTTAGCCTAGCACTTGATCGTTTAGTATATTGCTATTGCTTTCTTCATGAGTTATACATGTTCCTGTAACTATGAGATTATGCAACTCCCGTTTACCGGAGGAACATTTTGGGTGCTACCAAACGTCACAACGTAACTGGGTGATTATAAAGGAGTACTACAGGTGTCTCCAAAGGTACATGTTGGGTTGGCGTATTTCAAGATTAGGTTTTGTCACTCCGATTGTCAAAGAGGTATCGCTGGGCCCTCTCGGTAATGCACATCACTATAAGCCTTGCAAGCCAATGTAGCTAATGAGTTAGTTATGGAATGATGCATTACGTAACGAGTAAAGAGACTTGCCAGTAACGAGATTGAACTAGGTATTGGATACCGACGATCGAATCTCGGGCAAGTAACATACCGATGACAAAGGGAACAACGTATGTTGTTATGCGGTTTGACCGATAAAGATCTTCGCAGAATATGTAGGAGCCAATATGAGCATCCAGGTTCCGCTATTGGTTATTGACCGAGAATAGTTCTAGGTCATGTCTACATAGTTCTCGAACCCGTAGGGTCCGCACGCTTAACGTTACGATGACAGTTTTATTATGAGTTTATAAGTTTTGATGTACCGAAGGTTGTTCGGAGTCCCGGATGTGATCACGGACATGACGAGGAGTATCGAAATGGTCGAGCATAAATATTGATATATTGGAAGCCTATGTTTGGACATCGGAAGTGTTCCGGGTGAAATCGACATTTTACCGGAGTACCGGGAGGTTACCGGAACCCCCCGGTGACCTAATGGGCCTTATTGGGCCTAGTGGAGGAAGAGGAGAGGAGGCCTAGGGGTAGCCACGCGCCCCTCCCCCCAAGTCCAAATAGGACAAGGAGGGGGGGCGGCGCCCCCCCTTTCCTTTCCCCCCTCTCCTCCTTCCCCCCAAGTCCTAGTCCAACTAGGGAAAGGGGGGGAGTCCTACTCCCGGTGGGAGTAGGACTCCTCCGGCACGCCTCCTCCTAGGGCCGGCCGCACCCCCCTTACTCCTTTATATACGGGGGCAGGGGGGCACCCTAGAACACACAAGTTGATCTACGTGATCGTTCCTTAGCCGTGTGCGGTGCCCCCCTCCACCATATTCCACCTCGGTCATATCGTCGCAGAGTTTTGGCGAAGCCCTGCTGTCGGTGTCAAAACCGGTGGATCTCGGGTAGGGGGTCCCGAACTGTGCGTCTAGGCGGATGGTAACAGGAGAGGAGGGACACGATGTTTTTACCCAGGTTCGGGCCCTCTTGATGAAGGTAAAACCCTACGTCCTGCTTCATTAATATTGATGATGTGGGTTACAAGAGTAGATCTACCACGAGATCAAGCAGGCTAAACCCTAGAAGCTAGCCTATGGTATGATTGTTGTTCGTCCTATGGACTAAAGCCATTCGGTTTATATAGACACCGGAGAGGGCTAGGGTTACATAGAGTCGGTTACAAAGGTAGGAGATCTACATATCCGTATCGCCAAGCTTGCCTTCCACGCCAAGGAAAGTCCCATCCGGACACGGGACAAAGTCTTCAATCTTGTATCTTCATAGTCTTGGAGTCCGGCCGATGATGGTAGTTCGGCTATCCGGACACCCCCTAGTCCGGGACTCCCTCAGTAGCCCCCGAACCAGGCTTCAATAACGACGAATCCGGCGCGTATGTTGTCTTCGGCGTTTGCAAGGCGGGTTCTCCTTCATGCGCCATGTGTTTGCCGGATAGTGTCCTGTTGCTTCATAAATGCTGCGCTCCTTGGCTTCCACGTCCAATAATGGTCTTCTTCCACGCGTCGCACGAATGCAAAAAGCCAGGGTATTTTTATATTTTACCCCCTAGCCGCGCAAATAGGCTGCCTATAAGAGAGGCGAGGATCCAGATCCAAATCACATCATCCTCCTTCCGCAAGCACTCATCGAGGCGCATCTGACACCAAATCCATTCCAACATGGACGGTCGATGCGGCTCCTCTTCTCGCGCCCCCAGCCCTAAGCCAGGAGATTGGAGGAGATGCTCAGTCCCGCACAGCGAGTTAGTGACGCTCCAAGCAGAGGGATATCTTCCCCCGGCCTTCATGGTTCCGGTTCGAGCCCGACTGGCCACCTACAAAGGTGGGAAGCAGGCGGAGAGCGCGCCCAATCCCTCCAAAGGAGAGCGGGTGTGCTTCGTCCCCTATTTAATAAGGGGACTCGGATTTCCTGTACATCCGTTTCTCCGGGGGCTCTTGGAGTTCTATGGACTCCAGCTCCATCACCTTACACCTGCCTCCATTTTGCACATCGCGGGCTTTGTAGCTCTGTGTGAGCGGTTCTTGGGCATTGAGCCCCATTTTGCGCTGTGGAAGAGGCTTTTTTGCCTCGTACCCCGCTCTCACGAGGGGTCGATATATCAAGTGGGCGGAGCCAAAATATGGCGCATCGCTGGGACCAGATACCTGTCCAGGACCCCGAAGAAGACGTCCGAAGATTGGCCTTCGGAGTGGTTTTATATGGAGGACGCTCCGCTGCCGGATCCAGTCCGGATCGGCCTTCCGGAGTTCAGCAACGCTCCCCTGAACAAACACCTAAGTTGGCGCCCACGGAGCCCTCGACAAGAACATGATAGTAGCGTCCATTACTTGATGGGCCGGATACGGCTGCTTGCCCATTCCGGATTAACCATGGTCGGAGTCATGGCCACATGCATTATGCTGGGGTGCAGCCGCTCCAATATAGGGGCCACCCCATGTGGGATTTCAGCGGAGACGACGACGCCACCCGTCACGGCCGCAAGGGGCCTGGCTCGGCCGACGATCTGGTGAAGATCCTGTCCGGCTTGTACAAGGGGGAGAAGGAGGACTTCCTCCGCACGAATCCTCTGAACGGATTTTCCATGAACAACCCTCGGAGCTGGGTAAGCGGTCGCATGCATATTTGAACCGTGCCTTTAAAGGCAATTATCTTATTGTACGATTTTGACACAGGAACTGCGTCGGGACGTGGAAGGCATAAAAAGCCCAGCCCCACAATCCGAAGACCCAGAAAGGTCCCTTGATCCGGCCTCCGAAGAGGATACAGACTTAGCGGTGGAACTGATCGACGGGGTGTACCACCAGCTCAGCATAGATAATGCTTTAGTCGCCATTATGGCTGACTACCCCGGTTTGTGTCCGGCTTAACGGTGAGTACGACCGAAGTCCTGGCGCCGTTACTGTTTTAATGCTTAGTTTTGACCATCGTGCACCAATGGTGTTCGACAGGAAGCACCTTTACGGCAGGAAGTCGAGCCCGCGGCGACCGGCCAACAAGGGTCAGTCCGGCCCAGCAGGCGGAAGAGGAGTGCGACGCGAACTAAAACATCGCCGCAACGGTACTGAGCACCGCTATTTTTTAAGGGAAGGATTCCCAGGAGGTATATTAATGCTCATAACTTTTCCAGAAAGAGCGCTCGCCGGACAGTGTCCGGAGAGGTTGCCAATCAAGCCTCCGCTAGCCATGCTCCAACGCATGGCCCGGAAGGGAAGGCGAATACAAGGCATGAGTCAGACGCTCCTCCGACGGAGGATGCCGACAGGCTGTCCGCCACCCCATCTGAGGTGGAGAGCGCCATGAATCACAGGCGTCGCTGGACAGTTCTTCGTGACACGTGTTTCTCCCCGGAGGCGTTAAATGCCTTTGATGCGGGAAACGCGCACCTCCGTGCCGCTCAAGATGGGTTAACCAGAGCCACGGAGCAGTATGTGAAAGACATACGTGTAAGTAATTTTAATAGTTATATATGCCAGTAGCCCCCGAGACTTAAAATGGTTAGAATAACTGATTTAAGGATCAATGTTTATGCAGGATCTTATGGAGAAGAATACCCATCTATCCCAGGAGCTCCAAGAGTGCAAGGCCCAACTTGAGGCCGCACTGGCCGCCACAGGGGGAGCCACAGAGACCCCCGCTGGTAAGACGTACTTTGAAAAGATAATTAATTAACAAAGTGCAGCGTGAATCTGACAATAATATTGCAGAGGGTGCCGGACTAGATCCGGACAAGAAACAGCTACTGCGGCAGCTAAAAGCTGGCGAGAGGGTGCTTATGAAGGTGCAGCAGGAGAGAAACAAGCTCCAATATGCCCACACCCAGCTAGGAGAAAAGCTGAAAGGTGTTCGGGCCCAGTTGTCTGGCTCCTTGAAGGAGAATCAGCGACTTAGTCGCGACATTTATAGTAAGTGCTTGAGCAAATTCCTTTGAAAAGAAGAATTCGGCAAGGAAGTCATTTGACAAAAATATGTCTTTAGGTGTGCTCACAGGTCGCCCTACGGAGGAAATGCCTGGGTCAACAGGTGACCAACTTCTCGAGCTGGCGCAATTGTTCGAACGTGTTCGGCAGGCGATGAGTGGCGTCGTTCAGGCTTTATGGCCATCCGTCTCCCTACCCGAGGGCCTTGGGGAGCTCGCTGAGAAGCTCCAGGGAGCACGGCGACGCCTCCATTTGTGGAAGATATCGGCATGCGGTCAGGGTGCCAGGGAGGCCTGGGCCATGGTGAAGACGCGCTACCCGAAGGCTGACCCAAACCACATGGCCGAGGTCGGACCTACGGGGCCTGATGGGAAGGAGATCCCTGTGAGCTTGATGTATGGCCAAGTAGAATTGGCCGCGAAATATTCCCAACAGGACTGTAAATTAGACAGCCTGTTAGATGGGATTGAGGAGGAGTACAATCAGTCGGTTTGACGATGTAATTTGAAATGACATGTAAGATGCCTTCTAGCCGGATTGTAGATTGTTTGTCTTTGCGGACCGTTTTGCTTCAACCTCGGGACCCAACAGTCCGGAGTGTGTCCGAATACCCCTACGGTTATAAAAGAACCGGGGCATGCATGGAGACAAGGCGTCGGGGTCATAAGTGCTTTATCAGACAAGTGCCCAACTAGTTATGTTATATTACATGGTTAGTAAGAAACATCTTCCAGGGAGAATAGTTCCGTTAAGGGTTCCTTTCCCTGGGAGGCATGCCCTAAGGTGCAATGCCGGACTGCGAAAATAGCAGAAAAAGCATCTGGGGGCTTATAAATAAGTAAGTAATAAATCATCTTTCAAGTCACCGACCGAATATTCTCTTAAGAACGCTAGCTTTTGGCTTCACCCAGTCTGAGGTACACATCCGGCTGACCCGGCAGTAACAATCGCAGAGGTGCTCCCTTTACCTCCTAGCCGAACAATCGGGAACGTAGGGGTAAGCACAGGAGCCAGGCAACCCAGCTTGGCCAAAACTTAAGTCATATCGATGCATATAATGGTTAATAAAAGGTACATGCGGAAGTATGACACATGTATTGGGCGTGAAGCCCATATTGATAAGCTTCTGGTAAAGAAGCCCCCAGGTATAATGAGTGCTAGGAGCACATCAAGTGTGTGCGAACAAAGCGCAAATCAGCCTATAAAAGGTATTGAGAAAAAAAAAGGTGGGAAGAAGGAGGGGGACAAGAGATAGTAAAATATAAAAAGGTGGACGGGGGAGTGAGACGAACTCTGAATCCGGTGTTTAGGCATAGAATCTTCGGAGGCGGGCTGCGTTCCATGGGTTCGGCTCGAGTCGGTTGTCAGATGCTTTACGTAGACAGTATGCTCCGCCGGTCAGGACTTGGTCGATGATGAAGGGACCTTCCCACTTGGGCTTAAGTTTGTCCTTTTTCTTGTCCGACAGGCGTAGAACGAGTTCGCCGACATTGTAAGTTTTGGCCCGTACTTCTCTGCTTTGATATCTTCGAGCCTGCTGCTGATAGAATGCGGAACGAGTCTTTGCCACGTCCCGCTCCTCCTCTAGGGCGTCCAGACTATCCTGCCGATCCAACTCAGCTTCTCTTTCTTCGTACATGCACACACGAGGTGAGTCATGAATTATATCGCAAGGCAGAACTGCCTGTGCGCTGTACACCATGAAAAATGGTGTGAATCCAGTAGTTCGGTTTGGCGTGGTCCGCAGCCCCCAGAGTACAGAGTCGAGCTCCTCTACCCAGTGCGTGTTAGATTCCTTGATGGACCGCACTAGTCTGGGTTTGATGCCGCTCATGATTAGACCATTTGCTCGCTCGACTTGACCGTTAGTTTGGGGGTGATAGACTGAAGCGTAATCGAGCTTGATGCCCATGTTTTTGCACCAGAGTTTAACCTCGTCGACAGTGAAGTTCGTGCCGTTATCAGTGATGATGCTATGGGGGACGCCAAAACGGTGTACTACCCCGGATAGGAAGTCTATCACCGGTCCGGATTCTGCCGTTTTAACCGGCTTGGCCTCAATCCATTTGGTGAATTTGTCCACCATGACCAATAAGTATTTGTGCTTGTGGGTTCCCCCTTTAAGGGGTCCAACCATGTCAAGCCCCTAGACCGCGAACGACCAGGTGATGGGTATAGTTTTGAGGGCGGTGGGTGGCATGTGGCTCTGATTAGCAAAAAGCTGGCAACCGACGCATCGTTGGACTAAGTCCTGAGCATCTGCCCGGGCTGTCAGCTAATAAAATCCTGTACGGAAGGCCTTGCCTACGAGTGCCCGGGCTGCAGCGTGGTGCCCTCCGAGTCCGACGTGAATTTCAGCCAGGAGATTCCGCCCCTCCTCTTCGGAGATACACCTTTGAAGGACTCCGGTTGTGCTTTTCTTATAAAGTTCTCCCTCATGGACCTTGTAGGCTTTAGATCGCCGAACTATGCAGCGGGCCTCATTTTGGTCTTCGGGAAGTTCCTGCCGAATTAAGTAGGCTAGGAATGGTTCTGTCCACGGGGCAATTACTGCCATTATTTCGTGAGCTGAAGGTGTTATTTCGGTGGCTGAGCCGCCGATTGTGTCAGAATGGTCTGAGTTCGGTGATGTAGCTGGCTCTGGATTGTTATTTCCGGACTCCTCTTCCCATAACACAGATGGCTTGAAGAGCCGTTCCAGGAAGATGTTTGGAGGGACGGCGTCTCATTTTGCACCGATGCGTGCTAACACGTCTGCTGCCCTTTGAACCGAGCTGACAATTTTAGGACGGCGTTGCGGTAAGCTACCATTTTTGGATCTTTGGCATCAAAGTCTCCATTTACTTGGGATATTGCGAGGTTTGAATCCCCGTGCACCTCTAGGCATTGAATGCCCATGGAGATTGCCATCCGGAGGCCATGTAGAAGGGCCTCGTATTCGGTTGCGTTGTTGGAGTCCATGTACATTATTTGAAGTACGTATTGGATTGTGTCTCCAGTTGGGGACGTCAGGACGACGCCAGCCCCCAAGTCAGCCAACATTTTGGATCCGTCGAAATGCATGATCCAATTGGAGTATGCGCCGTACTCTTTAGGAAGTTCGGCTTCGGTCCATTCGGCGACGAAGTCGGCCAGAACCTGCGATTTTATAGCTCGCCGTGGTTTATAGGTTATGTCAAATTCTAAGAGCTCAATAGCCCATTTTGCAATCCTGCCCATTGCGTCGCGATTGTTTATAATGTCGTTGAGAGGTACGTCGGAGGCCACCGTTATGGAACACTCTTGAAAGTAGTGTCGCAGCTTCCGGGATGCCATGAACACCGCATATGCTATCTTTTGATAATGTGGGTACCGGGACTTGCATGGAGTTAGAACAGTGGATACGTAGTACACTGGTTTTTGAAGACGGAATCTGTGCCCTTCTGTCTCTCGCTCGACGACGAGTACCGTGCTGACAACTTGATGTGTTGCTGCGATATATAGTAACATTGGTTCGCCCAGGTTGGGCGCGGCCAGGACCGGATTTGTTGCCAGTATGGCCTTTATTTCTTCGAGTCCGGCTGTGGCAGCATCCGTCCATTCGAAATGTTCGGTGCGCCGGAGGAGGCGGTAGAGGGGCAGAGCCTTTTCTCCCAAACGGGAGATGAAGCGACTTAAGGCCGCTACGCATCTGGTTAGTTTTTGTATTTGCTTGAGGTCTTTTGGAATATCCAATTGTGACAGAGCTCGGATTTTGGCCGGGTTTGCTTCAATTCCTCTACCGGACACGATGAAGCCCAAGAGCTTTTCGGCTGGTACGCCGAAGACGCATTTTTCCGGATTGAGCTTAATGTCATATGCTCGGAGGTTGTCGAATGTCACCCTCAAGTCTTCTACTAGAGTTTCGACGTGTTTGGTCTTGACGACCACATCGTCTACGTATGCCTCTACTGTTTTGCCTATCTGGGTAGCCAGACATGTTTGAATCATGCGCTGATATGTTGCGCTGGCGTTTTTGAGTCCGAAGGGCATTGTGTTGAAGCAGAATGGCCCATATGGAGTAATGAATGCCGTTGCGGCCTGATCTTTCTCTGCCATCTTGATTTGATGGTATCCGGAGTATGCGTCGAGGAAGCACAATCAATCGTGGCCTGCGGTGGCATCGATGATTTGGTCGATGCGAGGGAGGGGGAAAGGTTCCTTTGGACAGGCCTTGTTAAGGTCTTTAAAATCGACGCAGAGGCGCCAGGATTTGTCCTTTTTTGGTACCATTACTAGATTGGCTAGACAGTCCGGATGTTTTATATCTCTGATGAATCCGGCTTCTAAGAGTTTGGCTAGCTCCTCTCCCATTGCCTGTCTTTTGGGTTCGAAAAATCTCCGAAGAGCCTGTTTGACCGGCTTGAATCCTTTTAGGATGTTTAGGCTGTGCTCTGCCAGCCTGCGTGGGATTCCTGGCATGTCTGAAGGGTGCCAGGCAAAAATGTCCCAATTTTCCCGAAGGAATTCTCGTAGTGCGGCTTCGACATCAGGACTTAATTGTGCCCCAATGGAGGCCGTCTTTGTGGGGTCCATTGGATGGACCTGAAATTTGACTATTTCGTCTGCTGGTTTAAAAGAGGTGGACTTGGACCTCTTATCGAGTATCACATCGTCCCTATCCACCGTGGAGCGCAGCGTAGTTAGTTCCTCTGCCGCTAGGGCCTCGGACAATGCCTCTAGGGCCAGTGCGGCTATCTTGTTTTCAGCGCAGAGTGCTGTATCTGGATCACTGGCAAGAGTGATTATCCCATTGGGTCCGGGCATTTTGAGCTTCATGTACCCGTAGTGGGGTATAGCTTGGAAGATTGTGAATGCCTCTCGCCCTAACAAAGCGTGATATCCGCTGCCGAATGGGGCCACTTGGAACGTGACCTCCACGGACCTGTAATTGTCCGGTGAGCCGAACACTACATCTAGTGTGATTTTTCCTGTGCAGCGTACTTCTCGACTAGGGATTATCCCTCTGAAGGTTGTGCTGCTTCGCTCGATGCGGTTCCAGTCAATATCCATTTTTTGAAGGGTTTCCTCGTAGATGAGGTTTAATCCGCTGCCGCCATCCATGAGTACCTTGGTAAGGCGAAAGCCGTCCACTATCGGACTGAGGACCAATGCGGCTGGTGCTCTAGCTGTTCGGAATTTAGGTTCGTCGCTGGCGTTGAAGGTGATAGCCGTGTCACTCCATGGATTGGCTGTTGCTACTTGGTAGACTTCGGCGAGTCCGCGGATTGTTCGTTTTCGCATGTTATTTGATGCGAAAGTCTCGAAGACTGTTAATACCGTACCAGTACTGCTGGGCTATTTGTCCGGGGCTAAAAAGCCTTCGCCACTTCTGGCCACCTGCCGTAGTATCCAACATGCTCGAAGGCTGTGTGTTGGAGTGGCGCCCTCCGTACTGTGGATTTTGCAGGGTCCGTTGAGCTAGCCCTCCAGTACGGTTCCGTGCCCTTTAGGGGGTCTTTGCTTTTTGGTTTTTAACCCAGGTGCTTGAGTATGGCGCACCCTTTTACTTCGGACTAGGGTTGTGGTCAAGGCCGGACTGTCCCAAAACCTAGTTTCGGTGTTCCTGGCACTCTCTGCTGCACAATATTTTTGTACGATAGCCGCTAGGTCGATGAAGTGTGTAACTTCACGACGACTTATGGCGTTCATGATTCCCTTGTCCATGCAATTGTTGCATAAAGTTGAAATTGCGCTTTCTTCGCAGCAGTCCTTTATCCTGTTCATAACCAGGAGGAATCTGACCCAGTAATGATGTACTGTTTCATCGGGCTCTTGCCGTATTCGAGATAGATCTCTTATGTTTGGGTGGGCGGGTGGAATCAAGTTCGGAACCCCGCCCGATCTAAGGCTCAAAGGCCGAGAAGTTTCCGGATTTGGAAGCTTGACTTGCTGGATGCTTTCCAGCGAATCTAGTCCGATGCCCGACTCTAAGTTCAGTATTTGATTAGGTCCGTCCCTTCGCGGGGATCCGGCTTGGAGGGATCGGGAATCCGGACATAGTTGGTTTTCAACGTACAAGAAGGGTTGCCACATTGTTCCTCTACCACGACAATGTGGTGGGTGGCCTGAGGAGAGTTAATCTCTCTCAGATCGGGTTTAAGCCCAATCTGATCGTAGTCTGTAGCGACTCCCAGGGCGGCAATGCGATCCAAGAGCTCGTTTATAGAGGAGAGCTCAATCGGATCTAACTGCTCGGCGAATTCCGGGCTGACGTGAAGATCGCTTTTGATGACCTGAGAGGTCATCGTCGGAGCGATGGCCGAACAGGCGGTCATAAGAAAACCACCTAGCCGGACAGTTTGGCCGACGGCCAAAGCTCTCTTGACGACGGTGCCGTCTTTAAAGACGGGAGAAGGCATCCTTCCTGATTGCGACGGCACAGAGGAACTCTCAATGAAAGCACCAATGTCGGTGTCAAAACCGGCGGATCTCGGGTAGGGGGTCCTGAACTGTGCGTCTAGGTAGATGGTAACAGGAGACGAGGGACACGATGTTTTTACCCAGGTTCGGGCCCTCTTGATGGAGGTAAAACCCTACGTCCTGCTTGATTAATATTGATGATGTGGGTTACAAGAGTAGATCTACCACGAGATCAAGGAGGCTAAACCCTAGAAGCTAGCCTGTGGTATGATTGTTGTTCGTCCTATGGACTAAAGCCATCCGGTTTATATAGACACCGGAGAGGGCTAGGGTTACACAGAGTTGGTTACAAAGGTAGAAGATCTACATATCCGTATCGCCAAGCTTGCCTTCCACACCAAGGAAAGTCCCATCTGGACACGGGACGAAGTCTTCAATCTTGTATCTTCATAGTCTTGGAGTTCGGCCGATGATGGTAGTTCGGCTATCCGGACACCCCCTAGTCCGGGACTCCCTCACCTGCGCCAGTAGAACATCATCATCATCACCACGCCGTCGTGCTGACGGAACTCATCCCCGACACTTTGCTGGACCGGAGTCCGGGGATCGCCATCGAGCTGAACGTGTGCTGAACTCGGAGGTGCCGTACGTTCGCTACTTGGATCGGTCGGATCGTGAAGACGTACGACTACATCAACCGCGTTGTCATAACGCTTCTGCTTACGGTCTATGAGGGTACGTGGACAACACTCTCCCCTCTCGTTGCTATGCATCACCATGATCTTGCGTGTGCGTCGGAATTTTTTTGAAATTACTACGTTCCCCAACACAGTCCACGTCCGATGGAAGTCATTCCTTGACCATGTTGACCACGCCACGCCGAGAGCACCACAACGGTGGACGACGGCGAGGCCTAGGAAGGGGACAATGCGGAGCCGGGGAAGACACGACAGTGGATGCACACGCGGAGAGGAGTATGAGGGTTCACTGGTTCGGTTGCACTACCGTCGCCGCAGAATAACAGGGGGTGTGGGTGAGTGGAGGGATGGCCTGGCCAGCGGTGGGAGTAGTAGGGGTGGTGAGGCCTCCGCGGCAGCACAGCCGGCCACGGGAGGCAGGAGCAGGCGGCACGACCGGCGCTGCTTTGGGCGGCTGGAAAAAGAAGACCAGAGGTTGAAGAAGCACGACGACCGTTGGATGGACATCGTACGGTCACTGCAGCTAGAATCGTTTATATTGACTAAGTTGACAAAGCCCTTGGTATGTCAACTTAGTAGGCCCACAGGTCAGCTTCCAAAACGGTGCGCCCCAGATGTCAGGGGGAGAAATCATTTTTTGGGCGGGTGAACCTAGAATATCCGAGATTGAAAAAGAAGCACGGCTCCATTGGATGGACATCCAACGGCCACTGCTGCTAGAACCGTGTGTTGACTATAAGTTGACAAAGCCTTGCATACGCGTCAACTCTGTTTTTTTTAAGGACGCGTCAACTTAGTAAGGCCAGAAGTGTGTGGCAGAGAACTTATAGCCCATTTGAGATTTATAAGAATGTGTAGCCCATTTTTGAATTCTAATGGAATTTACTACAACCCATTTATAGTTTGTTAAAAGTACAGCCCATTTCAACCAACCATTCAAAACAGAACTCAATAAAATTTCCCACATTTTGATGGGATCCGAATATTTTTATCCCGAAATTTCTAGTCAGGTTAAATACAATTTCAATATAAATTTATATTATGTAAAAATCCAATGAAACATTGCGCTTGCAACAATTAATGAAATTAAAATTTTCAATATTCCAAAAATAATATTTTATAAAGTAATCACTGTTTGGTGCATTTTTTATAGTTACTACCCAGTTTTTATAATTACATCCCATTTATTATTTCTTAAAGCCCATTTTCTTGTTAAGCCTAATACATCCCTCCTAGGAAAGATTTGCAGCCCAGCGGGGCGGAGAATAACAACTTGACCTTGCCTGGGTATTCCTCAAAAAAAAGTATAGCCGGGCTAGCCATTTTCAGCTTGAAAAAAATTAATATCTGGGCTGGATATCTGGCCTGGGCTAGACGGGCTACAACCCGCTCAGTTAATACCCGCAGCGATGTTTTCGTTGTTGTTCAGAGGAGAAAAATTAATATCTGGGGTAAACATCGAAAAACTCTGTAGTGCTCACACCTCAAAAACACAAATACTGCTCGAGCTGCTTGGTCCCAGCTGTCGGCCGCTTCTTGTGCAATTCTCTCGTTTATTGACTACTCCCTCCTTTCCGGTTTATAACGCTCAATTCAAAAATCTTAGCAATCAAGGTAGTGGCGAGTGGTGGAATACTTTTTGTAGTTTTGCAAGAGCACCTAATTAATGCTCTTGTTATCCTCAAAAAATTATGTTTATCAATGCATTAATTGCAATGCATGCATGCATAAAGTACATGCATTGATCAATTTTCTCTTAATACTTGCATGCAATGATTTAATGCACCTTGCAATCTGAACATGTGATGGAAAACAACCAAATTGAGCCTTATAAAATGGAAAAACTAAAATTTTGAGATAAGCCCTATAAACCGGAAAGGAGGGAGTACATAGGTTGACAATGGTGTGGGACCGTGATGTCAGAAAACCAGGAGGAAGCAAAATAAAGTATATATATATATATATATATATATATATATATATATATATATATATATATATATATATATATAATAAGGAGGCACTTGCGTACGTGAGGCTATGGACCTGGTGGGTCCCCATTGTCATCCTATCCAAGTAAAGTCATCTCCTCGCCCGCGCGCGCTTCCCGCCCGAAACAGTCAGCGCCGGCCGCCCCGCTTCCCGGTGTAGGCGATTGCTCCGCCTTCAAACGACACAAGAGCCATCCGTCCGTCCATCTACCGCACACATTAATGATATGCGGTTGCCGAGGTGGCTACTCCGGCGCCACATGTCCGCCCCTCCGCCCGCCCACCATTGCTATATAAACTGCTGCGCCGGCCATAGCCGTAGTCATCCGCATCCGTTCCCTTTCTCCCGTCCACACCACTACTGCCCACCATGGCTTCCTCGCGCGCCAGCGCTTTTCGGGATGGGCGGACGACGGACCACAAGGAGATGGCAGCCATTGCTGCCGACCAGCTAGCTGGCAGGCAGCCGGAGGACGACGATGTCCCAATGGAGAACATGGTAGTCGATGATCCGGTGCCAACCCCCTCCTCTGCGCCATCCTCGCCGGTGCATTGCACCATGACCATCGGCGAGGCCCATGCCCAATATATGGACAAGGTGAGGCAAATGCGTGAGGAGCAGTTCCGGGAGGTGCAGGCCGACGCCGCCTACAACCACCATCTCCTCCAGGAGCACCTGCAGGCGGAGGAGTAGATCTCCGCGGAGCAGGCGGAGCAGGAGGTGCTGCTCGACTCGTACCGCTCTGCCCGCAAGGGCCGCCTCGAGCGCTGGCGGTACCGCATGCGGGTGGCGGAGGCTGCGGCCGCCTATAAAGAGGCTAGCAAAGAGGGCGATGAAGCGGGCGAGGCGCTGTTTGGCGAGACCGAGGACGAGGCAGAGGACAATGCCGGCTCCGACGAGTCCCCGCTCCGCTGGCGTCGACGATGCCCTGCTCCGCCGAGGCCCCGCGGCGCCAACAATGAGGCAGAGGACACCGCCGGCTCCGCCGAGGCCCCGTCCCGCCAACAACGAGGCAGAGGACATCGTCGACTCCGCTGAGGCCCGCCCCGCCAACAACGAGGAAGAGTAGAACACGGTAGGTCACCGCCGCTCGGGTACAAGTAAGGCCACCGCTGCTACCCTCTGGTTGAAGCCAAGCTAGGCGGGTTGACCATTGACGACCGGTTAGCTTCTTGGCGGTGACGTGGAGTCGGAGAGCTGCGCTGGAGAAGAACGCTACTTCTACTTAACTGCTGGTGCAGTTGGCTAACTGACACGTGGGCCCAACAGGCCACATGTCAGTTACGCAACTGCACCTGCAGTTAAGTCACTGGAGCTTCTGTCCGGCTCAGCGGGACACAGGTTGGTAGCTTCGGTTAATTAATTATACCTCCAGCGCACCCCTTTTTAGTTTTTTTAGAAAAGGAGGATGACCCCTGGCCTCTGCATCTGGGAGATGCATGCGGCCACAAACACCCCTTTTTAGTTGAACAATGTATGAAATGTAATTAAATCCAGCATGTTTATATGAAATCCGACCGTGTATGAATGAATTTATTTCGATTAGTTCGAATTCCTGTATCACTGACATTGGATGAACATGCAAAACAATACGTACTAGCATTATTCTCAGGGTGAGCACCTCGTTTGCAGCAGTTTCACATGTACTCCCTCCGGTCCTTTCTATACAAGTTTTGTCTGCAGTCAAAGTATCTCTACTTTGACCAATCCTATACAAAAAAGTATGCACTTTCACAATGTGCAAAGTAAAAAGGAACAGAAGGAGTACAAAGAGTTTGAGCAGCTTTTTAGCGTTTCTGGCAATTCATAGAGAACATTCAAAACAATCGATGATTATGCATCTCAGCGACTCACATGTTAGAGGCAATATTTACTTCACAACTAAAGAATAAAGAAAAAATTGATCGACGCTGCTGATAGCAAGGGCGTCCCATTCGAAAATATCAAACGCATGTCTTAAAATCAACGAGAAAAATTTGACAAGGTTGTCCCATTCCAAAATATCAAATGCCTACGATTGTGGAATGGGCAGGGTTTGCCATCAGTTCGGACATTGACATGGCACCTCGTGCTAAATAAACCAACTGTTCTTTTTGTGCAGTTCCACCAAAATCAACCAAATTCACGCGTAGCTTGTATGATTTCGCCCTTATATGTTGCAACACCTTGAACTTATCGGCACCTCCTTTCTTATGGTGGAAATGAATGATTCGATGTATTCATGAACATTTTGTGTAGTTTCCGTTGAAATCAAGCTAATCACCCCTGTTTGCACAAATACAAAAAAGTGATTAGTATAAAGCAAAATGTACTATGAATTGACAGTTTAAACAAGCACCTACATGGTCCATGTAGAGCACACTTTTAGAAAAATGGAACTCACCAGAAAGAATCCTAGAACAACATTGTACTCGCGCATCACAGCAAAAAAATGGAGATTTGTCAGTCCTTCTGAGCCGAAGTTAGTTTGGTCTTGTGGGGAGTAATGTAACCATCCTTCAACTGCTCCTTCTGATGAGAATCCTAGAACAACATTGTACTCATGCATCACAGCAAAAAAATGGAGATTTGTCAGTCCTTCTGAGCTGAAGTTAGTTTGGTCTTGTGGGGAGTAATGTAACCATCCTTCAACTGCTCCTTTTGATGAGAAGATAGACATGGCTTCTTCATCTTGGCATAATCGGAACTAGTCACTTCACGTACTCCATATTCTTCTTCAGAGGAAGATGATCCTATTGTGCAAAGACAAGATGATAACTAAATGCTAGCATCCCTATTTTCTCAAAAAAAGGAAAGGAAATATTTAAAACAGCACAGATGAAGCACTTCTCAAGGACAATACCACTTTTTCATGACAGTATCTAAACAGTAGCACAACACCAATAGAGATGACAAAGCTCAATCATATGGATGAATTAGTGGGCGAGTACCAACCTTTGTCAGGAGGCTTATTGTGTAGAGCATACAAATCAAGCACTTCTCCGGAACCATCTGTTGCTATCTACTATGGTGGCCATGCTTACTATATACTCCTCGATTAGTTTAATGTTTCCAATATCTTTTTGTGCAGTTCCACTAAAATATATGGTAGTTCCACTAAAATATATGGTATCTTCAAAGAAGATACCTGTTTGCACATGTAGAGATAATTACGTATTACATTAAGAGTGTCATCAAATCAGTGGCAAAACAATTGCTTGTTCCAGCCATAGCAATAAATTAAGATGCAAAACAATATCATTACTTGTGTCATCACACTTCCAGTGCTTCATTACAGCATCGGGAGTTGATTTTTGTTTTTTCGCTTGTTCTTCCCCTTCATCACTTGGTTCAATAACAGACAAGCTTCGCCTTCAATGTAAGATTTGGCATGTCAATTAGGGAGCACAAGTATAGCACTAAACAATGACATTAATTTTCTGATGGAAGTGGCAAAATACAGGCCAACAGTTGTGAAATATCCTTATCTTACCTCAATGGGATATTACGGTGCACATACAGATTGGAAGTCTTGTCTCCATTTGTGCAGTTCACTAAAATCAAGCAACACTATCGTACAAGTAGCACAACATATGAAAGCACACTGCAGAATCATGTGAAAGAAGGCTAGTACTGACCTCTCATGATGTGGAATTCAAACAACTCACAAGAAGAAGATTTGAACCAAATTCGCCTTAACGGATAGGAAGTATGATCTCCTCTTGTGCAGTTCCACTAAGATCAAGCAATCAAGCAACTTTGTCGGTGTGACATTTTGGTTGAACTACACAAAACACTCTTAAACCAAAAGTGTTTTGTGCAGTGAAACAAAAGGTCACAATGGCAACAAGGTGAAGTAGATAACCCTGTTTACACAGAGGTGCAAAGGAAACAATTAGTGGTCAATAACGGTGGATGACACAGAAGCCAACAAAAAGAAGCATCTACCTTATCTAAATGGGAAAGAAAGCAAGACAGTAGCATTTCTCAAACGGTGGCATTGATTAATATTAACATAGATATTATATTAACAATAAAATTTGTTAAACATGTAATTTGCTTTTAACTGTGGCATTTCATCAATTTTCCAGCGGCATTATTAGAGGGTGTTTGTTTACAGGGACATTTTGGTGTAGGGACTAAAAAAACTCCGTGTCAGTCACATCTAAACCAAACAGGAGGGACTTTTCGGGACTAAAAGTGGGCATTTGGGACTAAAGAAAGAAGACCCCGAGGGAGTCATTTTGGGACTTTTTCCAACAGTTGCCCCTGCCATGCATTGCACCTTGTTTCTATTAGTTCATTACTAGGGGTAACATGGTCTTTTATCATGTCATTTAATAACCTCTAGTCCATGTTTAGTCCCTGGAACCAAGCAGGTACGGACTAGGGAGTTTTTAACCAAACATGGCCTTAGATTAACGACAACTAATGAGTTGCACGGGACAGTGGACGCACCAGCACCATGTGCATCTACCGGTGTACTGTGGTCATGCACAGTCTGTTGCAACAAAGAACAAACAACCAAGGAGCATATTTGTGTTGGTCCCAGTTTTGTTATCTTTAGACACCTTTCCCTATGTGAGCACATCAAATCTAGTCCTGCTCAAACTCTACAGCCTTGTCCCTTCCTTTGCTTTTTGAACTAGTACTTTAGCCCCTTCCTTTCCTCTTTGAACCACGTCCTAGATTTATGCGATACAACTTTCCCCACAACTTTCCCCCATTCCTTTCCTCTTTGAACCACGTCCTAGATTCATGTTATACAACTTTCCCCCTTCATTTCCTCTTTGAACCACGTCCTAAATTCATGCTATATACAACATTTCCCACTACTTTCCCCCACTCCTTTCCTCTTTGAACCACGTCCTAGATTCATGGGATACATGCAGCTAGAACAATGCATGTGGAGTAAGTAAAATATACCTTAAGGTTCTTGGGGCGTGGTTCGGTGGGCGACGGGACGGCAGCGAAGAAGAAGGGGTCGGAGGACCTCCCGCACCGCTGCTGGGTGGAAAGTGAACAGTAGCGCCGGTAGTGGATTCCCTCCCTCGCCGACGGGACAATGTTAAGCCTCCTTCCCTTCCCGGCGGACGGATCCTGCCGGCTCTTTGAGCAGCAGTGAGGGGAGAGAGAGGCCAACGAAGTCTTGTTTAGATTAGGAGGGCGAGAGAGTGTGAAGAGAGCAATTACAAGCGTTAAGGCTCCAGCGGGAGAGGGTGAGAGAGTGTGAAGAGAGCAACTACAAGCGCTGAGGCTCCAGCGTGTATATATATACTGGAGAGAGTGTGTGAAGGGTGCAAACCCTAGAAAACAATTTGACCAGTAAAAGAATCCTCCTGGCAAAAATTATGCTCAAGTGTAGTTATCGAACCCGAGACCTCAAGTTTGATGAGCGAACAGGCTAACCAGCTACACAACCTCCTGTTATGTTCAATGAGAGGAAAATAACCTTTTATACATTTCTACATTCGTGTGACAGGCATGCCGTGTTTTTTTTTGTGTGTGTGAGTCATTAGGATTTCAATCATAATCGTGTCATGTGGCTTTGGTGGTAAGACTATCCACAGTGGTGCAGAAATAATGCAGCCTTAGTCACCTTACCTCTCTCCATGTAGTACGTTGGGTCCCACCAGTCAGAGGGTGAAAGAAAAAAATTAATAAGAAAAATTAAAAGCGCCAGCGGTGTATCTTACTACCTCACACATCTCGCTACTGCTCGGGAACACTGTCCAATTGATCCCTCTGTTCGCTCACGTACTATTTTAAGTGAATCCTTATTATAACATGCACACAAATTTTGGGCACTTGTATTCGACTTAAGTCAGTGTGCCACCGTATCTCGTATACTTACTACTCCCTCCGTCTAGGTGTAATAAGTCATGTTAGAAGGTGCAACGGGACCAAGGTGCATGCGTGTGCATGTGTGTGTTTAACAGCATGTGTGTGTTAGAGAGTGCGATAGATCACTTACTCCTACAGAGATATGGTGTGTAGTGTACGATTTTAGCCGTGAGAGTCGGTGCATCCTCTCGTTTCCGGGCGTGTCCGGTAGGGACATGCGGACATCTGCCACGCCCGCTCCTGACCAGCCTGGCCCACCCAAAGCCCCTCCATCGCCCGCACGCGCTTCCCGCCCGAAACGGTCAGCGCCGCTCCAAAGAATCGATGCCGCATTCATGCCCGGACAGAGCGGACGCGACCTCTCACTGGCGCAAGAGTGATGGTTGCTTCGTCCGTCCAACTTAGTGCTGGGTCTATGTGATTTGACGGCTCATTGGTCTTTATTACTAAGGTGGTAGGACTGCTGGATGTCCCACGCTTTCGGCAAAAGGAGGTAGTAGATTACAATTTTCTCCATTCTTACCGCGGAGGAGTGCAAGAGCTGTGAAAACACGCAGGTTCAGTGATTACATGGCCCACCTCACACTATCACCGTGCGACACCTAACTCTTTACATAGTACTCCCTCCATTCCTAAATATTACTAGATGAGTCCCCGCGCGTTGCCGCGGAACAACGGTATATCTCTCTGCGCAAAATTATCGATTTCATAGAACTAAAAAAAATCTATAACCACATGGAAAATGTGGTAGCCAAACTAAATAAATTCCCATCATCATTTAGATCATCCCACGTAAGGAAAAAAGATCAGCCAACTCCTACTGCATAATGGGATTATATTTTTCTTTTTGACATGTTAATGGGACTTAAAAGCTCACCTACGTGCATGCCACCGGTGCATGCTTGCATGCAGACATGTTGATTTGATTTAAAACCCACTCACATGCATGTGCCACAGTATTTCTGCATGCTTGCATGTGGCTTAGTGCGGAGCCTCTCAACGTCTAGATCAGACGGCTATTGTGACTGATTTACTTCATCTAACGGCTACGTCAATTTTGATGATGTGGCTCAAGGAGAGGATAGAGAATTCCTAGTAGTGGGGGCTAGCTATTACTAGTAGATAAGTCTTTGTAGAGATTCCACTAGGTGAACTACATACGAAACAAAATGAATGAATCTACACTTAAAATGCATCTATATACATCCGCATGTGGTTAATGGTGAAATCTCTACAAAGACTTATATTTAGGAACGGAGGAAGTACTAGTATAGTACTAGTATGTACTGTAATTTATTAGCGAGATAAATTTGTACAATGCTATGAAGCTTCCAGGTCCTGTTACATGTATCTTGCGTCCAAGGTTGCCCGTTGCAACATTTCATCAAATACAAAGGAGACTAACATGCATGCTATTGCATCTCAATGATTGACAGATCATAGCAAATATGTACTCCCTTTGTTCCAAAATAAGTGTCTCAACTTTGTGCAAACTTTAGTACAAAGTTGTACTACTACTAAAGTTGACACTTATTTTGGAACAGAGGCAACTAAAGAAAAAAAAACGATCCATGCAGTCCCTAGCCCTTGAACCTTGAACCCTGACCAGGTTTCAATTTGCTGGCAACGTTCGAGCTTCCTAATAAATGAAGTTTGCAACCTTTTGACCATCGGTTCATTTTGTGCAGTTTCACCAAAATCGAGATGAGCATCCCTGTGGCAAAGAAATTGAAGAAGCGTGATTAGAATAAGATTACTAGGACTAGTTGATGAGACATAGACTCATCACAAATATAGTACGTAGAAGCCAGTAGAGGTATCAGGTATGTGCGGGGCAAAGAAGTAGAGAAATAACCACATGGAGTGATGTGGGCAGCTGGAGCAGTGGTGCAAGCCGACTGTAAAGGGTGTTGTACCTAAGGGACGTAGCTCAACCTTGAGGAGGGCGGCGGGAGGCGGCAACTGCCCACGTCGCGACAGTGAGCAAGGGATGAAGGCAACCTCACTGGCTTTGTGAAAGAGAACGGCGTGGACCCCTGATCGGGACGTGCCGACAGTGGGTTTTCACCGTCGGCGACGACCACCGCATATACACTCAGCATCCACCCCTTCCCCAAGCGGACGTGATCCGCCGGGATGTTAGAGATGTGGCCACAGTCGTTTTGTGCGAGAGAGTGTGAAGATAACAACCCCGGCAAGCAACCGTGTAGGCTGGCCCGTCCTGACTATGTATATAGTGGAGCGGTTTCCTTTTCTCCCCATATGAACCTATCATATTGCGTACGTGCCACTGAAGAAAAAATTATTTATAAATGACGTGGCACCTACTACTCGTTCTCCTATAACCTTGCGTTTGGCATCTCCAAAATATTAACCTTGCGATTGGCTCTTCGCCTCTTCGGGAAGTCGAGCAATAATGGTAGTGCAGTATATATCATTATGGCTATATGAGACTGAATGAATTGCTGCACGTCCACCACGTGGGCGAGGGTCGAGGGGCGAGGGAGAGTGCTACTACATACGGAGCAAAATGAGTGAATGTACACTCTAAAATACGTCTATATACATCAGTGTTTGGAGTATGTACTAGTAGTTCATATTGAAATCTACTAAAGGACATATATATTCCAAACAATATGATATAATCTCTATAACCAAGGTAGTAGGGACGAGGAGTAAACAGAGGGAGTAGTAAATTTTTCTCCTCGTCCTGCGAGCCACCGCGCGCATGGGCGAGGGAGGAGCAAGCTTCACCTCATCCTGTGAGCCACCGCACCCGTGGGCAGGGGAGACGGCATACTAAGCAAGCTTCTCCTCATTCTGCGAGTTGACGGGACACATCAAAAGTACTCCAGTGTATAGAGCCTTGCCTCTAAGGTAGGCCCCACATGGTTTGCCTCTTTTTTTAATTTAACATAACGCGTCAAGTCGCAATTTGTTTGTTCACCCGTGGTAGACGATCCTCCCTCCACCAAGTGGACAACCAGTACACGTGCCAGATTACCACGTGGGCTGCCTTTATCGTACAGAAATGAGCTCCACCGTGTACCCGCGCGGGTGTGGTTGGGAAAGAGACGGGAGTACGTGCGCCGTGCATGCACCTCTTCTCTTCGTGCACGTCCCCCACCTACGTGGGTGTGTGTGAGAGATACAAACC
>NC_041385.1:662167707-662241282 GCF_002162155.2 Triticum dicoccoides | reverse complement strand
ACATGTCAAGTTTGTGTGTGGCAGGGAGACATGACTAGAGCGCTTGATGTATCGGTGTGTAGGGGGGAGGGGGTGGGGGGAGGGGTAGGCAGAGGCCTAACTATAGAGGTAGAACGACTCGTATATGTGCTGAGAAGGAGAGAGCCAGCTATGTCTTGAGGGAGATCGGTGGTCGACATCCATACATAACTGAAGGACGGGAAATATGATGGGACAGAGAGAGAGAGGAGAGAGAGAGGAAGGGAGAGGGAGGGAGAGGGGTACAGTGCTAGATGGGTGATGGAGTTGCTTCTCGGAGATGTTGGGAGAGGCCTACTAGACAAACTGAGGGTGGAACTGCAATGTTATCAATAAGAGTGGGGATGTGTTTCTGTGTGTGCCTGTGCGTGATAGATCTATCGGGACGCATCCATGGATGATGAAGGGGAACCATGTGTTTGGTAAGCAAACCTAACTAGATCGGTAGATCAATTGTTGTTTGTCGGAGGAAGGGAGAGACACAACTAATGAGGTAGATCGATCGATGTGTGGGTAAAAACGAGTTATAAGGACCTAGCTGGCTATATGTATAGCGAGAGATCGGTCGGTGTACGTCCATTTGTTAGAGGCAAATAAGGCCCAGCGAGACGGATAGACAGAGAGAATGGAGCTAGGAGGTGGTGCGAGAGGCCCAACTACTAGCTAGATAGGGGAGGAGTGTGAGGTTGTGAGATCGATGCAAAGAGGGGCGAGAATTTACACGTGTGTTTGACCATATGAGAGACACGAGGCAAGGACACATAAAGGAGGAGATTGAAGCTGTGTGTGTATGCTGTATGCAGGCATCGCTGGAGGGGTTTATCGATCGGTGTGTGTCGGAAAGGAGTTCTGGAGACTCTGGGAGAACGACCTAAATAAAAAGATGAATGTGCTCGGTGGATAGAATGCCGAGGGAGTGGGAGGGCGAGGAGGGCGTGTGCATGCACGAGAGAAAGTTAGTGGTGGCTACAAAGGTTAGAGGATTGTGTGGGTGTAAGAGACTAACAAAGATCATAATTTGATATGAAAGCGGATTCATATATTTGAATAGGAGATCATAGTGTTTTAGACATTACATGCATGAATATAGCGGTGATACACGTGTTGTGCACATGTTATACCATAATGTGATAATGCATGGCGTTTGCAACTCACAGCTAAATGCCGAACAATCTAAACCATACTATACATCAAACAATCTCACATTTTATTTGAATTTGTGATAATGTGCGGCGTTTGCAGCTTACAACTAAATATCGAGCAATCTAAACAATACTATATATCGAACATTCTCACATTTTATTTGAATTTGTGGTAATGTGTGGTGTTTGCAACTCACATCTAAATACTTGTAGGCGTAGGGGGCGGGGCACCATACATAATGTGATAAACACATTATACATATGAGACATGGTTTAGATTATGAAGATCTAGCTAGAGCTAGAAATGTAATGTGATTTGAAATCAAAATAAAGTGGATTCAAAAAATCTAGTTCGAGTTCATATAGTACACATAGTTCATATGTAACTCGAGACTAATCATGTGGTGTGCTGTGAAGATAATACACAAACGATGGTTTAACTTGACAATAATGATGATTGTAGATCTTATTAAAACAGAGAAATGAATTCAAATGATTTGACTTCACAACAATAATTACTGTAGATCTTATTAAAATTTAGTTCATATTGAAGCGGTAGTATATACGTTTGGAATGCACTAAAACATTCATTTGAGTAGTAGGTTGCATGCATTATACACGTAGCGAAATATTTTAATTGAACATAACATGAATTCAAAGTTTTGAATGACATTTGTAGTGCGCTTTGATTTGGTACAGTACACATTAGGCTTGTCCAGAAATTTCAACCCGCGCCTTGTTAGCCCGAAATATTTAAGATATATCTTTGTCTCGTTGTGCTCCAACAACTCCCTCCATCTCAACCCGCGCCTTGCTATTCCAAAATTACAACGCGCGCGAAAACTCCCACCTCCTGTGAAATCCCGACACACGAAATGCCCGTGGTACCCCTAAACCGAAAGAACCGCCTCAAATCGGTTGGGGGTACTTTCGTAACTTACCCCACATTTCGGACAAGCGCGTCTCTAAGCCATGGTTCCCCATTGCCATCCCATCCGCCCACCCATTCGTACACCGAGGCCGTGAAAACCCACGACGAAACCTCACACCCTGCTCCGTCCACCACCCAGCCGGAGCCTCTTCCCTGACGACGTCATCCACAACAACACCTCGACGTCCCTCATCCACCGTACCGGATGAGGATCCGTCGTCGATCTCATCGTCCCGTCGGTTTAGCCACCCCGTCCTCCACCTCCAAGGAGGTGACCCGACGTTCTCCTCGTCTTTCACGCCACCTCCATTCCCACACCGCCGTCTTCACCTGCACCACCGGAAGAGCATCATCATCACCGTTTCCTTGGATGAAGCTGCGGCCTAATCAGCGCCACCAAAGAGGTTGTACACTAATCGCCGCATTTTCTTCTTTATTCGATCTCACGGTGCTGCCGGCGCTCGGTCCCGAGCGACATGACGCGGCTCCATCCACGGCGGCATCGCCGGCCACTTCCTCCACGGCGTTGCTCCCTCGGTGGCGACGTCCACATCAGTAGGAGCTGCTGCTTCTTTAGCTCTCGCTCGCGCTGCTGCTCTGCTCTTGCTCTCGGTCCCCTACCTGGTCTGCTCTTGCTATTGCTCTTGCTCGCGCTGCTGCTCTCGCTCTTGCTCTTGCTTGCGATGCTGCTCCGATTTGGCTACACTTCAGTCGACTAAATCGACTTTTGGGTCAGTCGATTTTCAAGGGGTGGGCTCGCCGGGGTGAAGGAACAACCAGCCGCAGCAGGGAGGGGGGCTTGCCGGAGAGGTACCCCACTATCTATCTTAGGGTTCAGGATGGGGGCGGTGGTCACCGGCGATGGTGGGGCGTTGGCGGGGCGGTGGCGTGGGGATAGCCGGAGAAAAAGCTCGGCACGGGGGGACCTAGAGGGATGGCCGGGGCGGCGGCGGACCGGCGGTGGGGAGTGTTTTCGGGGTGGGCGGGGCGGCGCACCGCCGGTCGCGAGCGGCGGGGGGCTGCTGTTTGGCCGGTGGTGGCTGGCGGCTCACGGGGGTGGAGGTTGAAGATGAACCGCAGGCCCTTGATTTCGTATCCAACGGCTGCAAAATCGACTGACCAGAGATGAAGAAGTCAGTCGACCGACGTGTAGCCTCACCTTGCTAGTGCGTTTAGTTTCGACAGCAAAATTCAGTTTCGACAGCAAAATTCAGTTTCGACAGTTAGGTTCAGTTTTGACAGTTAAGTTCAGTTTCGACATTTAAGTTCAGTTTCGACAGTTAAGTTCAGAGATGAGCGGCTGATGTATTTTACATCTAGCACTTTGTGGTTATGTATTTTACGTCATGTATTTGAGATGCTATTAGAATTCCACTCAGGTTAACGTTGTTTGTTGTCTCTCTTGTCCTGCTTCAGCCTCGGCGTCGTACAACTCACCGGAGCTGCTCCAACGACGAAACCCTCCATCACAGCGGAGCAGTACCTCGGGCTCCATCTCCAGACGCCTAAGATCTTCTTACCCTCCTCCGACAACAAAGTGAGCCAGAGCATCCTCACCGGCCAACCCAATCAAGCTGAGATCGACATGGCTTCGCCAAAGAGGTTGTACACTTGTTGCATCTCTTTTTTACTCTACATGTTATATATATTGTCCACTGAGCACACAGATTTGTTCCTTTAGTGTCTCCTTGAAAGAAAAAACATAGGAATTTTAATTTTCACTTGTCCTCCTTTTCAAATTCCTATTCATGAAGCACAAGACTAAGAGATAGTAGCATAATAGCATTATAACTGCACATTTTCTTGTGGTTTGACTTAATCTCACCATGCTTCTTTGCATCCTGTAATCTTCCAATTGTTGTGAATCAAACACCCAGATTGGCAGAAATCCTGTGTTTTTAAATTCTCTTTTTTGCATGTGCATTCCTATCCTATTCCTATCTATTTCCTATCCCTGCATTGTTGGAATCCTCCAATTCAAACGAGCCCTTACATAATTACTTCTCTTACAGATAGTTGTCAAAGAAAACTTTGCCTGGTTTGACCCGCTCCTACTGCGCCGTCGTCCACCCCAGCTCAGCTGCTCCAATGACAGAAGGGTCCAGCACAGCAGGGATCCAGCCTCTAGACTGTCTTTCGCCGCCTCAGATCTTCTTCCCTGCCGCTGGCAGACATGAAAACTGCATTACCATCATCAACCGAGCAGATGACCTCGAGGACTACACGGGTCCGCAAGAGAGGTCGCACTCTTTCATGTCTGCTTACGTTATGCATCGCTTAATATTACATGCTACTTTATCGTCATGTTCACCGATTAGACTCTGAGTCAGCTCCAAACTAATGGTCAAACTTCAGTTTTTAAATGGTTGTGGGGTACATATCGGGGCCGCTATCAATAGTATCTATCTACTATCTGGTTAATCTCCGGTGTCTACTATGAGTTTCATGTTGGGTGGGAAACAAACAGTAAAGAAGCCATTATCTGTATTTATTAACTGAAGCCATTATCTGCCTGCTATTATTTGTTTTGGGTCTATTCACGGGTTGCTACCATCACTCTGGATTTCTGTATGCACCCCTTACATAATCTCACTATGTTTTATTCCTACGCATGACAGTTATTGTAAACAATGGAACTGAACATGTAGAGCAGAAGAGACGAGCCTTGCGTGGCAATATAATTTCATGCAGACGTCGCTCCATGGTAGGCGCAAAGGCAGCCCCCCTCCACGCATTTCAGATTGTAATCGAGAGGAAGACATCTGTTCTGAGGGGGATTCAAAAGGAGAAGATAACTCCTATTTACCCCCTGACGTCTTCGCTCTAACTTGGCATGCTGATGTTGGTTATATCATGCATATGATGTCTTGCATTGCTTACTTATACATCAAATATGTCATCTGCTTAGTGTAGACATCCTTTGTGTGGATGCCATCTGTTTAGTTTATTCATCGTTTATGTGAATTATGCAACGCCACCTTGTTTAGCCAGGCATCATATATGTGAATTTTGCAATGCCATCCTGCTTAGCCAGTCATCTTATATGTAAATTATATCAGACCATCCTTTTTTTCTCGTTACATATTACATTTGTTAACAATGTTAGTACATTCAACTACTCTTCATGTGCATCAGCCATTTGACACGGTGATGGCAAATTCTGGGGTGAAAACAAGGTCTTCTGAGCAGAATATGCTATCTGACAAAGTGCATATCTCGCTGGTTACAGATAGCTCCTCAGAGGAGGATTCAGAGACAGATGACCAGTCCTATCCCCCCCGAGGTGTATGCTCTAACTTGGCAGGGTTATGTTGCTCATATCGTGCGTATGGTGTCTCGAATTGCTATGCCATTTGATTAGTTTAGACATGCTTTGTGTGAATGCCACCTGTTCAGTGTCTAATTACCATATATGTGAATTATGCATTGCCATCTTGTTGCAACACATTATATATGTGAATTATACAATGCTATCTTGTTGCAAAGGCATTATGTATGTGAATTATGCAATGCCATGCTATTTAGCCAATCATCATGTATGTGAATTATGTCATGCTATCATTTTTTGTATTACGTGTTCCATTTGTTGACAACGTTTGTATATTCAACTACTCTTCCTGTGCATCAGCCATTTGAAGCGGTGATGGAAGTATCTGGAGTGAAAACAAGGTATTCAGAGCAGACAATGCTACCTGCTGAAGCAGACATCTTACTGGCTACAGAGAGCTCCTCAGAGGAGGACTCAAAGACTGATGACCAGTCCTATTTCCCCCCTGAGGTCTATGCTCAAACTTGGCAGGGTTATATTACCCATGTCATGCATGTTGTCTTGCATTGCTTAGTTTTTAAATCATATATAGATTGTCATCTGCTTACTTGCTTACTATATAAATCATATATTTGAATTATATCATGCCATCATGTTTACATAGTACATACACATCATCTATCTGAATTATGGCATGTCAACCCATTTAATAAAGACATCATATAGTTATATCATCTCATCCTGTTTAGTGTTTACAGTCATCATATTTAGAATTATGGCATTCTATCCATGAATGTATGTGAATTATGGCATGCCAACCTATTTAACAAACACATTATATAGTTAAGTCATGTCATCCTGTTTACATAGTCTCATATTTTGAACTATGTCTTTCCATCTTTTTTAATTAGCCATCATAATGTGAAATTGTGTCATGCTATCCTGTTTAGTTAGCCATCATATATGTGAAATTGTGTCATGCTATCATGTTTGGTTAGACAACATAAATATGAATTATTTCATGCCCTCTTTTATTGCCCACTATCCATTGCACCTGTCTATCATACAATGTCTATACTTTCAATTACTTTTCTTGTTTATCAGCCATTTGAATTGGAGAGCAGTATCTAAGGGAGTAACAACACGATCTTCAGAAAAGATAGTGCTACCAGTTGATGCAGAGAGAACCACGGTTGTACTTGCCCAAGGACCAGATCCACCACACATAACCCAGACTCTCGCAGATTGTACCCCTACCCAGTTGGACAGAGAACCAGCTACACCCCTTCTAATCCCAACCCCGGCAGATAGTAACCCAGTTCCAGTTGACACAACACCGTCTCCACCACAGAGCACCCAAACACGAGCGATTAGTAAGGGAACTGCAGTGCCCAAAGCACGAGGACCACCACTCCGAATCCCAACTCAACGCTTAAAGGAGAAGAAGATTTGTTCTCAGGTCAGGTTCTGTAGCTATGGTTCATACTCCTTTGCTCTTGCATTACAGCATTTACTCATACCAACTATTTTCAAATTTGAAGGATGGAATTGAAACTCCAATGGCGCAATAGGTATGTTTTAAACCTGTTTCTTTAACTGGTTTGCTGTTGTAACCTGCTCTATGTTGATTTCCATTTCAATTGAATAAACAGTTATGTTCTCATGCCATGCACATTACAAGTGTTGTTATTGCTCTATAGTTACCCACACTTATATTCTGTCTATTCTGCTTTGTCTTGAACAAATATTATTTGAACTATGTCTCTATCTTGATTTGGCAACAAAAACTAGAATGATATAGACCATAAAGTGACCATGGTACATAGATATATGTTTGTTTCATGCTGTTATCCTGTCCACTTTACTACTGAACTCATTTACCAAAATGAGTTTCATATACAACATGGTAAACATGTGATGTGTCTGCTTGTTTCTCTTTTAGAATGTGGATAAAATATTGGAGAACAGTACCGCGTTATCCAATGGTAAAGGAAGTAATGCAGATAAGGTTCAAGATAGTGAGACATCCCTGTTGGTCTTCAGGAAAGCTGATAAAAACTATCTTGACGACAGTGAGGGAACCCAAAAGTCCTGTCTTGATGTAGTGTTCGAGTTACTGGCCACTACTGCTGGCACAAGCTCTTCGAACTCGCTGCCTGAATCAGTTCGTCTTCTTGAGTCTCAACTTCAAGTTGAAAGACATCAATCAGATGTGTTGCGACAGGAAGCTGAAGGACTGAGGAAGTCCCTACAGAATTCAGATGCATATTTTCTGGTGCAACAGCAAGCGCTGGAGGATTTAAGCACCAAACAAGAGAAAGTTAATAAGCTTGCTAAGCATCTTGCCAGCAGTATGGGTACCCAGGATATTGTTTCTTGAGATCTTCTGAAGTGGTTTCAGTTTTGGATTTGTTTTGCTGCGGCGTTTATTTGCGCTGGTCGCCAACTTTGACAAAAGTGTATATGATATGCTGCTTTGTTCCCTATATTTGCACTTGTGGCGAACTTTGATGCCCAGTGGATGTAATATGTGTAACAGCCGTGATAGCCTAGCATAAGTTGCTTGCTTATTTATTTCCTTGTTGTCTTGTTTATTTGTTTGCTTGTAGTTAGTGCAGTTCTTTTTAAAACTAGGCCACAATAACCATGGGCTAATATTTACTATAGTGACACAGGGCCTCATACGGGCCGTAGAAATAGTGGGCCTTCTACGGGTCATAGAAATAATGGGCCTTCTACGGGCCATAGAAACAATGGGCCTTCTACGGGCTGTAGAAACAATGGGCCTTCTACGTGCCGTATCATCAATGGGCCTTCTACGGGCCGTATCATCAATGGGCCTTATACGGGCCGTATGACCATAACGGGCCATCGTTAATAGGCTGTATTTGATGATGCTATGAAAACGACCCAGTATTAACGGACCACAAACGGGCTGATGTAACCACGGGCTGAATTTGGCCTACAAGCAGAAAATGACAGTAACGGGCCGTAAGTAAACGAATGCTGGAAATGAGCCCAAGAATAAATGGGCTCTGAGAAGGCTGAAGATAACATTTGCTGGAAACGGTCCAACTGAATAACGGGCCCTTAATGGGTATAAAGTGATATACTGTTCATTACGGGCCAGTTTCACCATGGGCCGTTAATGGGTGTAAAGTGATACACTGTTCATTGCGGGCCAGTTTCACCACGGGCCGTTAATAGGCCAAGAGTTACATAGGGCCTCATATGGGCGGAAAGACGTCATGGGCCATACATGGGCCAGAAGTGAAAACGGGCTGGAATAATATTGGATGGCCCAGATGATGCTACTGGGCCTAATGCGGATAGGGCGTAACGGGCCTTGGGTTAGCGGGCTGTAAATGGGCTATATGCGAACAGGTCGTTAACAGGCTTTCCATGGGCCGGCCCGCCACCTTTTGACCAAGTCAAACGGGCCGACCTTTTCATAGGAATGGGCCTTTGTTGGGCCGTGCCATGTGTCGACGTATCATAGGCGCCTTCTGTCCAATGAGTGGATGACATCTGTCCCAACGGTGAGCCGACACGTGTTTCCTCCAGCCAATGATGATTTTACACGTGGAAAATCCCCATTGGTCGGGGCTGTTAACGGGTTATTGGATCCAAAACCCGACCCGATAGCTTAACGGCATTCCGTTACGGTGGATGCCACGTGTCGATCACCCTTGACGAAAGCACTTCTGTGACGCGCGATTTATCGTCATGGAAGTGGACACTTCCATGATGATAATTTTGGTAATGTCATGGAACACTTCTACGACATCACAGGTATGACTATCTTGATTCTGTCATAAATTTGTCATGGATGTACATGCATGACAAAAAACGCAACCTACTGTGACAAACAGGTATCATCATGGAAGTGTATTTATTTTTGTAGTGATGGCTTGGAACAAAGGAGGGAGAGGGAGTACAAAAACAGGTTGTTTGAATAGAAGGATCGGGTGGGAGGGGGGCTCCACAGGGATGGACAGAGGGATAGGAAGGGCAAATAGGATGTGGCTTACTCACCAAGGTACTGGGGGAACCAGGACCAACGTGGCAATCATGGTGGGTGCCCGGAAACTCGCAATACTTTCAGCACCTGGAGAGAAGCAGTATGTCGACAGGGAGGTGCGGGGATCTCTAGATGGTCCGGCACTGGTGAGAGAAAACAAGAAAGGTATGTTAGGAAACCACGGCCGGACTATGCACCATGTTAGAGTAGAGACGAGCAAAGTGGCAGGAAGCACGGGACGCGCAAGAGGGTCGGGGACCAAAGCAGGTATGGATTGCGAAGGACGACCTAGACAGGCAGATGACCAATGGTGCTTTCATTCGCGATATGAGACGCAAGACGTGTACAGTGTTTGATAGCATCTCAACACGTGACGAGACATTGGCAGACCCTGAATACCAGGGCCGCCAGTCGCAATGAATATCCTGGCCTGGAACTGTTGAGGACTGGGGTTGGACTCGATAGTGGGCGAATTTAGAGACCTGATTAGGTCCTACAACCTGGCGGTGGTTTTTTGAGTGAAACTAAGAAAAATGCTAGAGTGATGGAGAGACTCAAATGGAGCTTGGGCTTGAGAAGCAGTGTGGCAGTGGACTGTCATGGAAGGAGTGGGAGGCTCGCCCTATGGTGGAGAGACCATGTTCAGGTTATGATGAGACCGTGTCAGTATTATATTGATGCTCAGATTGTATGCGAGGGCAAGACCTCTAGAATCACTGGATTCTACGGGGAACCCAATACGGTGCTGAGAAAGAAATCTTGGGATGCCATCAGATATATGCGTTCGCAAGATGACCTCCCTTGGATATGTGTGGGGGATTATAATGAGGCATTATATCAAACAAACCAGGTAGGGGGAAACATGAGGAGCTTCACACGCATGGAGGATTTCCGGGACTGCTTGGCCGACTGCGACCTAGCAGACTTGGGGTTCTCTGGATACCCATATACCTGGGACAATAAGAGAGATGGTGCAGAGGATATCCAAGTCAGATTGGATAGAGCTACATGCAATGATAACTTTCTGCAAATATATCCGGAGACGATGGTTGAGCACATCATGACGGAGGAATCAGACCATCAAGCGATTCTAGTGAGAGCTTTCTAGATGGCTCCAAATGACTACATGGGTGATGATCGTCTTTTTCGCTATGAGGAAGCATGGACGAGACATGAGAACTATGAGCAGATGGTTAGTGAAGCGTGGGAAGCGTCTGGTAACGGATAACGAGATCTTGAGGTGATATGGGATAAACTGGGGCGTGTATCTTGCATCATGCAAAGGTGGGTGAGGGAGTCCTGGATTATGGGGTGTCCGGATGACCGGACTATAACCTTTGGCCGGACTCCTGGACTATGAAGATACAAGATTGAAGACTTCGTCCCGTGTCCGGATGGGACTTTCCTTGGCGTGGAAGGCAAGCTTGGCGATACAGATATGTAGATCTCCTCCCATTGTAACCGACTCTGTGTAACCCTAGCCCTCTCCGGTGTCTATATAAACCGAAGGGTTTTAGTCCGTAGGACGAACAACAATCATACCATAGGCTAGCTTCTAGGGTTTAGCCTCTCTGATCTCGTGGTAGATCTACTCTTGTACTACCCATATCATCAATATTAATCAAGCAGGAGTAGGGTTTTACCTCCATCGAGAGGGCCCGAACCTGGGTAAAAACATCGTGTCCCTTGTCTCCTGTTACCATCCGCCTAGACGCACAGTTCGGGACCCCCTACCCGAGATCCGCTGGTTTTGACACCGACATTGGTGCTTTCATTGAGAGTTCCTCTGTGTCATCACCTTTAGGCCCGATGGCTCCTCCGATCATCAACAACGATGCGGTCCAGGGTGAGACTTTTCTCCCTGGATAGATCTTCGTGTTCGGCGGCTTTGCATTGCGGGACAATTCGCTTGGCCATCTGGAGCAGATCAAAAGCTACGCCCCTGGCCATCAGGTCAGATTTGGAAGTTTGAACTACACGGCTGACATCCGCGGAGACTTGATCTTCGACGGGTTCGAGCCACAGCTGAGCGTGCCGCACTGTCACGATGGGCATGATCTAGCTCTACCGCCGGACAGTGCCCAGGAGGCCGCCCTAGTGTCGCTCCGACCCTTAGCTCGGAGCCAACTGCGCCAATCGAGGACGGGTGGCTGGACACCGCCTCGGGGGCTGCAATCTCTACGGTGATCGAGCCGAACACCAGCCTTGTCCTTTGCGAAGCTCGTGATTCCAAGGTGCCGTACTCCTTTCTGGACTCCGAACCTTCCGTGCCCCTGTCGATCGAACCTGATTGAGCGCCGATCATGGAGTTCGCCGCCGCAGACATCTTTCAGCACTCGCCCTTCGGCGACATTCTGAATTCACTAAAGTCTCTCTCTTTATCAGGAGAGCCCTGGCCGGACTATGGCCAGCAAGGTTGGGATGCGGATGACAAAGAAATTCAAAGCCCACCCACCACCCACTTCGTAGCCACTATCGATGATTTAACCGACATGCACGACTTTGACTCCGAAGACATCGACGGTATGGACGCCGATGCAGGAGACAACCAAGAACCAGTGCCTATAGGGCACTGGAAGGCCACCTCGTCATACAACATATACATGGTGGACACTCCAAAAGAAGGGAATGGCGATGGAACAACGGAGGATGACTCCTCCAAGAAGCAGCCTAAGCGCCGGCGTCAGCGGCGCCGCTCTAAATCCCGCCAAGGCAAAAATGGCGATTCCGGCACGGGAGATAATAACACCCCGGACAATGCCGAAGAAAACCCCCTCTAGCAGGATTTAGCACAGGAGGATGGAGAAGCCAGCCCTCATGAGAGAGCGGCAGACAAAGAGGTAGAGGACGATAATTACATGCCTCCCTCTGAAGACGAGGCAAGCCTCGACGACGATGAATTTGTCGTGCCTCAGGATCCCGTCGAACAAGAGCGTTTCAAACGCAGGCTTATGGCCACGACGAGCAGCCTCAAGGAAAAATAGCAGCAGCCTAGAGCTGACCAAGACTTGCTAGCCGACAGATGGACTGAAGTCCTTGCGGCCGAAGAGTACGAACTCGAACGCCCCTCCAAAAGCTACCCAAAGTGCAGGCTGCTACCCCGATTAGAGGAGGAAGCACCTAAACCTACATCACCAATGCATGACGCGGCCGACCGACCACCTCATGGCCGCGATAGAGAGGCCTCTCGGCCATCCACTCAAGCCGCACCCCGGCGTCGCTCAAAAAATACCAAGGCACGGGGAAATGCGCCAGACCTGTGAGACATATTGGAGAACAAGGCAAGGCAAACAAGATCGATCTATGGATCGCGTGGGCGCCCCACGACACGTGACGATAACCGTCATGTCGGATATGGCAAATACGGCCAGGCCGAACACAACAGACAAATCTCATTTGAGCTACGTCGTGATATAGCCCAGTACAGAGGCGCCGCACACCCACTATGCTTCACAGATGAAGTAATGGATCATCAAATCCCCGAGGGTTTGAAGCCCGTAAACATCGAATCATATGATGGCACAACAGATCCTGCGGTATGGATCGAGGATTATCTCCATCATATCCACATGGCCCGCGGTGATGATCTACACGCTATCAAATACCTCCCACTCAAGCTTAAAGGACCAGCTCGGCATTGGCTTAACAGCTTGCCAGCAGAGTCAATTGGTTGCTGGGAGGACCTGGAAGCCGCATTCCTCGACAATTTCCAGGGCACCTATGTGCGACCACCAGACGCCGATGACCTAGGCCACATGATTCAGCAGCCAGAGGAATCGGCCAGACAATTCTGGACACGGTTCCTAACCAAGAAAAATCAAATAGTCGACTGTCCGGACGCAAAGGCCCTCGCAGCCTTCAAACATAACATCCATGACGAATGGCTTGCCCGGCACCTAGGACAGGAAAAGCCGAAATCCATGGCAGCCCTCACAACACTCATGACCCGCTTTTGCGTGGGAGAAGACAGCTGGCTAGCTCGTAGTAATAACATGACCAACCGCCCTGGTAATTCGGATACCAAGGACAACAATGGCAGGTCGCGTCTCTACAAGCACAAGCGCTGCATTAATGGCGACACTGCTGAGGATACGACAGTTAATGCCGGATTCAGAGGCTCTAAACCTGGTCAGCGGAAAAAGCCATTCAAAAGAAATACTCCGTGCCCGTCCAGTTTGGACTGAATAATCGATCGCTCGTGCTAGATACACGACACCCCCGAAAAACCAGCCAATCACACCAACAGGGATTGTTGGGTGTTCAAGCAGGCAGGCAAGTTAAGTGCCGAAAACAGAGACAAGGGGCTGCATAACGATGACGAGGAGGAGCTCCGGCCGCCGAACAATAGGGGACAGGAGGGCTTTCCCCCACAAGTGCGGACGATGAACATGATATACGCAACCCACATCCCGAAAAGGGAGCAGAAGCGTGCACTCAGGGACGTATATGCGTTGGAGCCAGTCGCCCCAAAGTTCAACCCTTGGTCCTCCTGCCCGATCACTTTTGATTGAAGGGACCACCCCACTAGCATCCGCCATGGCGGATTCGCCACATTGGTTCTAGACCCAATCATTGACGGATTTCACCTCACTAGAGTCCTCATGGACGGCGGCAGTAGTCTGAACCTGCTTTATCAGGATACAATGCGAAAAATGGGCATAGATCCCTCAAGGATTAAACCCACAAATACGACCTTTAAAGGCGTCATACCAGGTGTAGAGGCCAACTGTACAGGCTCAGTTACACTCGAAGTGGTTTTTGGATCCCCGGATAATTTCTGAAGCGAGGAGTTAATCTTCGACATAGTCCCATTCCGCAGTGGCTATCACGCACTGCTCGGACGAACCACATTTGCAAAGTTCAATGTGGTGCCGCACTACGCATACCTCAAGCTCAAGATGCCAGACCCTCGAGGAGTCATTACAGTCAATGGAAACATCGAACGCTCTCTCCGAATGGAGGAGCATATGGCGGCCCTCGCGGCGGAAGTACAAAGTAGCCTCTCAAGGCAATTCTCCAGTCTGTCTATTAAACGTCCGGACACCGTCAAGCGCGCCTGGAGTAACCTACAACAAGACCGCCTGGCACGTTCCGAGCAAGCGTAGCAGTGCGGCCCCAACCCCGGCCCTCGCGAAATTGCAAAACCAGTACCACGCGTACATAATTACATTCTGGAAATACCATGGGCATAAGGGGAGGGGCACAACCACGGCACGCCCAAAATGCGGCTCAACCGCACTAGGGGCTCCCGATTTTGTCATTTCTTTTTTCTTACTTTCAGGACTCCACTCTCTGGAAGGCCTGTCCGGCAGTACAATCGCCGAACACATGATGCAACAGCTAGGGAGGCAGCAAGCTACGTCGAATGTCCAGGTGGTCTCTATAACGAGCTAAATAACTGTCTTACATAAAGTCTCGCAGCTTGCCCTTGGAGGGGGACATGTCAAATAATCTCATCTCTTGCTTATCGCACTATTTGTATCATTCTGCTTTCACAACAGCCTTTTAATAAACAATACATAGCTCTTGTCTATTATTGCATTCATTTTTAATGTAAATATGTTCAGTTATGATAGTATGCAACCGTACAGTTTGGTACGGCCAATACACCAGGGGCTTAAGTACCCCAGAATATGGTGTGAGAAGTCCGAACACTCTCACGAGTGCAGCACCCCGAACTTATAGCATTATATGCATCGGCTCCGAATCATGTCTTGGGTCAATAGTTGGGTTTGCCCGGCTTCCATGTTTTGTTACCTTACGTTTCCTTATATCGGCTAAGGTAGCGCTGGGAGAATTACTGCGATTGTGCCCCAGTTGAGCTGGGTTAAGCACCTCAGTAGAGAAAGCTAAAACTGACTGTCATGATAGGGCGAGAGTCGGTCGCTGTTCGAGAGGTTTCGAGTCCCTAAAGACTTATGCCGCTTAGAGCGAGGAGCTGGCTTTGTCTGGCCTAGGCATGGATAGCGCCCCAAACTCGGTCTTCCGAATACTAGGGGCTTCGCCGAAATTTAAAATTATAGAATTCTATGGCTAAGTGAGAGTGATAAAGCATTATAGTCCGATTTCCTTGTTCGTTGTGCTGAGCGCCTCCCTCGAAGGACCCAAAAATGGGAACAAGAGGGCTCAGGTTTATCCCGAACACCCCAGCACTCGTAGCATGGGGGTAGAAGCCGACGACTCGCCATCTCTCAGATTTAATAAATGGCCGCACAGAAGGTAATATTTTAAATTCAGAAAGCGTTGATTAAAGCATATGAACAAGTTTTCAGCGCACAGGATAACACGAGCGAGTTTACTCAAACATTACATCCTTGGAACACTCATTCGCCACAAGGCAGGCACCCTTCAGGACGCCCTCATAATACAACTCGGGCTTGCGATGCTCCTTCCCCTCCGGTGGCCCATCTGTCACCAGCTTCTCAGCATCCATCTTGCCCCAGTGTACTTTAACATGGGCAAGGGCCCTACGGGCGCCTTCGATGCATACTGAGCGCTTGATGATTTCAAGCCATGGACAGACATCCACCAGCCGCCTCACCAGCACAAAGTAGCTCCCGGGCATGACCTCCCCAGGCCATAGCCGGCCAATAAGGCCCTTCATGGCCTGTTCGGCTACCTTATGGAGCTCGACCAGCTGCTTCAGCTGGTCGCTCAAGGGAACCGGGTGTCCGGCCTCAACATACTGGGACCGGAAACACCTTCTCCGTCGAGCTCCCTTCCTCGGCTTGGTAGAATGTGGCAGCGTCGGACACACTGCGGGGCAGATCTGCGAATGCTCCTGGCGAGCTCCGGACTCGGGTAAGTAACAAGTAATTCACTTTGACGTGCTTGCTTTGCATAAAGAATGCCTTACCCGCCGCTATCTTCTTCATCGCCTCAATTTCCTGGAGGGCTTTTTGGGCTTCGGCCTTGGCAGATTTGGCGCTCTCAAGGGCCGAGGCAAGCTTGGACTCTCGAGTCTTTGAGTCAAGCTCCAAACTATCGTGTTTTTCACAAGAGCGTGGAGCTCTTGCTGCACCTCCGCCACCCGTGCCTCCTGCTTTTCTCACTCGGTGCGCTCCACGGCCGCATTGTCTTCAGCCTTGGACAACGCTTCCTTCAGGGCCGCCACCTCGGTTGTGGCCCCTGTAGTACTCACGTTGGTCCTATCATTATTTGCAACCAGATCTTTTTTTTATACTTACATAAGGTATTACTTACCTTCCTTTTCCTCGAGCTGCTTCTTGGCAAGGCCGAGCTCATTCTCGGACCGCTCGAGGCTCTGCTTCAATGCACCGACCTCCGCAGTCAGTGCGGCAGAGGTCAGCAGTGCAACCTGCATTCCCATATTGACATACTTATGTTAGACTCCTGCGTATAACTTTTTAGATCCTTAGTCCGGCTTTTCTTTCCGAACACCAAACTGAGCATCAGGGGCTTGTCAGAGTAATGGGCCACGGGTAGGTTAACCCGAGCCCCACCACCTTTCAAGACATTGGGACAAGTAGCGCCGCTCATGCCGAGTCCCAGCAGCGACTCCAAGACAAGCCGAGGCCCAGACGACGACTCCAAGATATACCGAGTCCCAGACGGCGACTCCAAGATAAGCCGACTCATGGCCGGTGACTTCCAGAGAAGCCGGCTGTGGAGAGTCGGCCCGCGACTCCACCCTCGTCTCAAAGGACGAGGTGGGGTACGGCCACGGCGCGGCTATCCCCCTCCCCTGCTTACAAGGGGCTGGCATGGCTACAGTAAGCCATATCGCTGAAGATCTCCGGCGTGGCGCGGCAGTGCTGCCATGCCTGCCCTGACCTCAGCCACAATGGGCAGCGCATTGTGCCCACGACGCCGGCTGTACGACCCAAGGGCGGCGGGGCCGCCCGTCAGTGGGTAGACCGAAGATGGCACGAGTGCCCTGGAGGCGGACCCATGGGAGTCGGCCCCCTGGAGTCGGCCAACCCCTCCCACGGGCCCCGCACTCCATTAATCAGACAAGATGGGTGTCGGTGTCAAAACCGGCGGATCTCGGGTAGGGGGTCCCGAACTTTGCGTCTAGGCGGATGGTAACAGGAGACAAGGGACACGATGTTTTACCCAGGTTCGGGCCCTCTTGATGGAGGTAAAACCCTATGTCCTGCTTGATTGATATTGATGATGTGGGTATTACAAGAGTGGATCTACCACGAGATCAAGGAGGCTAAACCCTAGAAGCTAGCCTATGTATGATTGTTCTTCGTCCTACGGACTAAAGCCATCCGGTTTATATAGACACCGGAGAGGGCTAGGGTTACATAGAGTCGGTTACAATGGTAGGAGATCCGGAAACGGGACGGAGTCTTCAATCTTGTATCTTCATAGTCTTGGAGTCCGGCCGATGATGATAGTTCGGCTATCCGGACACCCCCTAGTCTGGGACTCCCTCAGTAGCCCCCGAACCAGGCTTCAATGACGATGAGTCCGGAGCGTATGTTGTCTTCGGCGTTTGCAAGGTGGGGTCTCCTCCATGTTCCATGTGTTAGCCGAATCGTGTCCGGTTTCTTCATAAATGTTGCGCTCCTTGGCTTCCACGTCCAATAATGGCCTTCTTCCACGTGTTGCATGAATGCGAAAAGCCAGGGTATTTTTACGTTTTACCCTCCTAGCTGCGCGAATAAGCCGCCTATAAGAGAGGCGTGGATCCAGATCCGAATCACACCATCCTCCTTCCGCAAGTATTCATCGAAGCGCATCTGACAAGAATCCATTCCAACATGGATAGTCGTCGCGGCTCCACTTCTCGCACTCCCAGTCCTCAGCCAGGAGATTGGAGGAGATGCTCAGTCCTGCATAGCGAGTTAGTGACGCTCCAAGCAGAGGTATACCTTCCCCCAGCCTTTATGGTTCCGGTTCGAGCCGGACTGGCCACCTACAAGGGTGGGAAGCAGGCGGAGAGCGTCCCCTATCCCTCCAAAGGAGAGCGGGTATGCTTCGTCCCCTACTTAATAAGGGGACTCAGATTTCCCATAAATCCGTTTCTCCGGGGGCTCCTGGAGTTCTACGGACTCCAACTTCACCACCCCACACCTGCCTCCATTTTGCACATCGCGGGCTTTGTAGCTGTTTGCGAGCTGTTCTTGGGCATCGAGCCCCATTTTGCGCTGTGGAAGAGACTGTTTTGCCTCGTACCCCGTTCTCACGAGGGGTCGATATATCAAGTGGGCGGAGCCGAAATATGGCGCATCGTCGGGACCGGATATCTATCCGGAACCCCGAAGAAGGCATCCGAAGACTGGCCTTCGGAGTGGTTCTATATGGAAGACGCCCCGCTGCCGGATCCAGTTCGGATCGGCCTCCCGGAGTTTAGCAACGCTCCTCTGAAGAAATGCCTGAGTTGGCGCCCGCGGAGCCCTCAACGGGAAGATGATAGGAGCGTCCACTATCTGATGGGCCGGATATGGTTACTGGCCCATTCCGGATTAACCATGATTGGAGTCATGGCCACATGCATTATGCGAGGGGTGCAACCGCTCCAATATAGGGGCCACCCCATGTGGGATTTCAACGGGGAGAATGATGCCACCCGTCATGGCCGCAAGGGGCCGGGATCGGCCGCTGATCTGGTGAAGATCCTGTCTGGCTTGTACAAGGGGGAGAAGGAGGACTTCCTCCGCACGAGTCCATTGAATGGATTCTCCATGAATAACCCTCGGAGCTGGGTAAGCGGATGTTTATATATCTGATCCGTGCCTTCACAAATAAGTGTCTTACTTTATGATTTCGACGCAGGAACTACGCCGGGATGTGGAGGGCATAGAAAGCCCTACTCCGCAACCCGAGGATCCGGGAAGATCCCTTGATCCGGCCTCCGGAGAGGATCCGGACATAACGGTGGAACTGATTGATGGGGTGTTCCACCAGCTCAGCATAGACAATGCTTTAGTCGCCATTACGGCTGACTACCCCGGTTTATCCCCGGCTTCCCAGGTGAGTACGACCGAAGTCCTGACACCGTTACCTTTTTAATGCTTATTTCTGACCACCGTGGACCAACGGTGCTTCGCAGGAGGTGCCTTTACGGCGGGAAGCCGAGTCCGCGGCGACCGACCAACCAAGGTCAGTGCGGCCCAGCAGGCCGAAGAGGAGTGCGGCGCGAATCGAGACGTCGCCGCAAAGGTATGGCGCACCATTGTCTTTCAAGGGAAAGACTCTTGGGAGGTATATTAATGCTCATGATTCTTCCAGGAGAAAGAGCACTCGCCGGACTGAGTCCGGAGAGGGTGCCAACCGAGCCTCCGCCAGCCAGTCTCCAACACCTGGTCTGGAGAGGGAGACGAGTGCAAGGTGCGGGCCGGATGCTCCTCCAACGGAGGATGCCGACAGGTTGTCCGCCACCAGATCTGAGGTGGAGAGCACCATGAATCACAGGCGCCGTCGGACAGTTCTTCGTGACGCGTGTTTCTCCCCAGAGGCGTTGAATGCCTTTAATGCGGGAGACGCGCACCTCCGTGCTGCTCAAGATGGTTTAACCAGAGCCACGGAGCAGTATGTAAAATACATACGGGTGAGGAATTTTAATAGTTATATATACCAGTAGCCCCTGAGACATAAAATAGTTAAACTAACTGATTTAAGGATCATTTGTTATGCAGGATCTTACAGAGAAGAATACCCACCTGTCCCAGGAGCTTCAAGAATGCAAGGCCCAACTTGAGGCCGCACTAGCCGCTGCCGGGGGAGCCATAGAGACCCCTTCTGGTAATTCATAATTCGAAAAGAGAAATAGTTTATGAAGTGCGGCGTGTGTATAGTCTGCCAATAATATTGCAGAGGGTGCCGGACTAGATCCGGACAAGCAACATTTGTTGCACTAGCTGAAGTCCGGCGAGAAGGTGCTTATGAGGGTGCAGCAGGAGAGGAACAAACTCCAAGATGCCAACACCCAGCTGGGCGAAGAACTAAAAGATGTTCGGATCCAGCTGTCTAACTCCGTAAAGGAGAATCGGCGGCTTCGTCGCGGCATTTATAGTAAGTGCTTGAGCAAACTCTTTTGAAAAGAAGAGTTCGACGAGGAAGTTGATTGACAGAAATGTGTCTGTAGGTGTGCTCACGGGTCGTCCGGTGGAGGAGATGCCTGGTTCCATGGGAGACCCTCTTCCCGAGCTGCTGCAACTGCACGAACGTGTTCGACAGGCGATGAGCGGCATCGTTCAGGGCTTATGGCCTTCTGTCTCCCTACCCGAGGGTCTTGGAGGGCTTGCTGAGAAGCTTTAGGGAGTACGGCGGCGTCTCCGTCTGTGGAAGATATCGGCCTGCCGTCAAGGCGCCAGGGAGGCCTGGGCCATGGTGAAGACGCGGTACCCGAAGGCTGATCCAAACCACATGGCCGAGGTCAGACCTGCAGGGCCCGATGGGAAGGAGATCCCTATGAGCCTGATGTACGGCCAAGTAGAGTTGGCCGTGAAATATTCCCAACAGGACTGTAAATTAGACAGCCTGTTAGATGGGAATGAAGTGGAGTACAATCAGTCAGTTTGACGATGTAATTTAAAATGACATGTAAAATGCCTTCTAGCCGGATTGTAGATCGTTTGTCTTTGCGGACCTTTTCACTTCAACCTCGGGACCCAACAGTCCGGAGTTTGTCCGAATACCCTTACGGTTATAAAAAAGAAAAACCGGGGCATGCGTGGAGACAAGGCGTAGGGGTCATAAGTGCTTTATCAGACAAATGCCCAACTAGCTATGTTATATTACATGGTTAGTAAGAAACATCTTCCAGGGAGAATAGTTCCGTTAGGGGTTCCTTTCCCTGGGAGGCATGCCCTAAAGTGCATGACCGGAATGCGAAAAGAGCAGAAAAAGCATCTGGGGGCAGATAAATAAATAAGTAATAAATCATCTTTCAGGTCACCGACCGAATATTCCCTTAAGAACGCTAGCCTTCGGCTTCACCCCGTCTGAGGTACACATCCGGCTGATCCGGCAATAACAATCGTAGAGGTGCCCCCTTTACCTCCTAGCCGAACAATCGGGAACGTAGGGGTAAGCACAGGACCAGGCAACCTGACTTGGCCAAAACTTAAGTCATATCGATGCATATAATGGTGAGTAAAAGGTACATGTGGAAGTATGACACATGTGTTGGGCATGAAGCCCATATAAATAAACTTCTGTTAAAGAAGCCCCCAGGTATAACAAGTGTGCGTAGCACATCGAGTGAGTGCGAACAAAGCACAGATCAGCCCTCAAGAGGCTTGTACTGAAAGAGGGAGGAAAAAGGAGGGAAAACAAAGACAGCGAAAAAAATATGAAAGGTGGACGGAGGAAGGAGACGAACTCTGAGTCCGGCGCTAGGCGTAGAATCTTCGGAGACGGGCTGCATTCCATGGGTTCGGCTCGAGTCGGTTGTTAGATGCGTTGCGTAGACGGTATGCACCGCCGGTAAGGACTTGGTCGATGATGAAGGGACCTTCCCACTTGGGCTTAAGTTTGTCCTTTTTCTTGTCCGGCAGGCGTAGAACTAGTTCGCCAACATTGTAAGTTTTGGCCCGTACTTCTCTGCTTTGATATCTTCGAGCCTGCTGCTGATAGAATGCGGAACGGGATTTTGCCATGTCACACTCCTCCTCTAAGGCGTCCAAACTGTCCTGCCGATCCAACTCAACTTCTCTTTCTTCGTACATGCGCACGCGAGGTGAGTCATGAATTATATCGCAGGGCAAAACTGCCTCGGCGCCGTATACCATAAAAAATGGTGTGAATCCGGTAGTGCGGTTTGGCGTGGTCCGCAGCCCCCAGAGTACGGAGTCGAGCTCCTCTACCCAGTGCGTGTTAGATTCCGTGAGGGACCGCACTAATCTGGGTTTAATGCCGCTCATGTTTAGACCATTTGCTCGCTCCACTTGACCGTTAGTTTGAGGGTGGTAGACTGAAGCATAGTCGAGCTTGATGCCCATGTTTTTGCACCAGAGTTTAACCTCGTCGGCTGTGAAATTCGTGCCGTTATCAGTGATGATGCTATGGGGGACGCCAAAACGGTGTAGTACCCCGGATATGAAGTCTATCATATGTCCGGATTCTGCCATTTTAACCGGCTTGGCCTCTATCCATTTGGTGAATTTGTCCACCATGACCAATAAGTATTTGTTCTTGTGGGTTCCCCCTTTAAGGGGTCCAACCATGTCAAGCCCCCAGACCGCGAACGGCCAAGTGATGGGTATAGTTTTGAGGGCGGTGGGTGGCATGTGGCTTTGATTAGCAAAGAGCTGGCAACCAACGCATCGTTGGACCAAGTCCTGAGCATCTGCCCGGGCATTCGGCCAATAAAATCATGTACAGAAGGCCTTTCCTACAAGGGCCCGGGCTGCAGCGTGGTGCCCGCCGAGTCCGGCATGAATTTCAGCCAGGAGATTTCGCCCTTCCTCTTCGGAGATACACCTTTGAAGACTCCGGTTGTGGTTTTCTTATAAAGTTCTCCCTCATGGACCTTAAGGCTTTAGATCGCCGAACTATGCAGCGGGCCTCATTTTGGTCTTCGGGAAGTTCCTGCCTGATTAAGTAGGCTAGGAATGGTTCCGTCCACGGGGCAATTACGGCCATTATTTCGTGGGCCGAAGGTGTTATTTCATTGGCTGAGCCACCGATTGTGTCAGAATGTGCTGTGTTGGGTGGTGCAGTTGGTTCCGGGTTGTTATTTCCGGACTCCTCTTCCCATAATACGGATGGCTTAAAGAGCCGTTCCAGGAAGATGTTTGGAGGGACGGCATCGCGTTTTGCGCCGATGCTTGCCAACACGTCTGCTGCCTGGTTATTATCCCGGGCTACATGGTGGAATTTGAGTCCTTCGAACCGGGCTGACATTTTTAGGATGGCGTTATGGTAGGCTGCCATTTTCAGATCTTTGGCGTCAAAGTCTCCATTTACTTGGGATATTGCGAGGTTTGAATCCCCGCGCACCTCTAGGCGTTGAATACCCATGGAGATTGCCATCCGGAGGCCATGTAGAAGGGCCTCGTATTCGGCTGCATTGTTGGAGTCCATGTACATTATTTGAAGTACGTATTGGACTGTGTCTCTAGTTGGGGACGTCAAGATGACGCCAGCCCCCAAGCCAGCCAACATTTTAGAGCCGTCGAAATGCATGATCCAATTGGAGTATGCGTCGTACTCTTTAGGGAGTTCGGCTTCGGTCCGTTCGGCGATGAAGTCAGCCAAAACTTGCGACTTTATAGCTCGCCGTGGTTTGTAGGTTATGTCAAATGGTAAGAGCTCAATGGCCCATTTTGCAATCCTGCCCGTCGCGTCGCGATTATTTATAATATCATTGAGAGGTACTTCGGAGGCCACTGTTATGGAACACTCTTGAAAGTAGTGTCACAGCTTCCGGGAAGCCATGAACACCGCATGCGCTATCTTTTGATAATGTGGGTACCAGGACTTGCATGGAGTTAAGACAGTGGATACGTAGTACACTGGTTTTTGAAGAGGGGATTTTTTCCCTTCTGTTTCTCGTTCGACGACGAGTACGGCGCTCACAACTTGATGTGTTGCCGCGATATATAATAACATAGGCTCGCCCAAGTTGGGCACGGCCAGGACCGGATTTGTTGCCAATATGGCCTTAATTTCTTCGAGTCCGGCCGTGGCAGCATCCGTCCACTCAAAGTGTTCGGTGCACCAGAGGAGGCGATAGAGGGGCAGCGCCTTTTCTCCCAAACGGGAGATGAAGCGGCTTAGAGCCGCCACGCATCCCGTCAATTTTTGTATTTGTTTGAGGTCTTTTGGGATATCCAATTGTGACAGAGCCCGGATCTTGGCTGGGTTTGCTTCAATTCCTCTACCGGATACAATGAAGCCCAAGAGCTTTCCGGCTAGTACGCCGAAAACACATTTCTCCGGGTTGAGCTTAATGTCGTATGCTCGGAGGTCGTCGAATGTAAGCCTCAAATCGTCTATTATAGTTTCGACGTGTTTGGTCTTAACAACCACATTGTCTACGTACGCCTCCACTGTTTTGCCTATCTGGGTGGCCAGACATGTCTGTATCATGCGCTGATATGTTGCGCCGGCGTTTTTGAGTCCGAAGGGCATTGTGTTGAAGCAGAATGGTCCGTACGGAGTAATGAATGCCGTTGCGGCCTGGTCTTTTTCTGCCATCTTGATTTGATGGTATCTGGAGTATGCGTCGAGGAAGCACAATGAATCGTGCCCTGCGGCGGCGTCGATGATTTGGTCGATGCGAGGGAGAGGGAAAGGGTCCTTTGGACAAGCCTTGTTAAGGTCTTTGAAATCGACACAAAGGCGCCAGGATTTGTCCTTTTTTGGTACCATTACCAGGTTGGCTAGCCAGTCCGGATGTTTTATATCTCTGATAAATTCGGCTTCTAAGAGTTTGGCTAGCTCCTCTCCCATTGCCTGTCTTTTGGGTTCGGAAAATCGCCGAAGAGCCTGTTTGACTGGCTTGAATCCTTTTAGGATATTTAGGCTGTGTTCTGCCAGCCTGCATGGGATTTCTGGCATGTCTGAAGGGTGCCAGGCAAAAATGTCCAAATTTTCCCAAATAAATTCTCGTAGTGCGGCTTCTACATCAGGATTTAATTGTGCCCCAATGGAGGCCGTCTTTGTAGGGTCCGTTGGATGGACCTGGAATTTGACTATTTCGTCTGCTGGTTTAAAGGAGGTGGACTTAGACCTCTTATCGAGTATCACATCGTCCCTATCCACCGTGGAGCGCAGCGCAGTGAGTTCCTCTGCCGCTAGGGCTTCGGATAATGCCTCTAGGGCCAGTGCGGCTGTCTTATTTTCAGCGCGGAGTGCTATATCTGGATCACTGGCAAGCGTTTTGAGCTTCATGTACCCGTAATGGGGTATAGGTTGGAAGATTGTGAATGCCTCTCGCTCTAGCAAGGCGTGATATCCGCTGCCGAATGGGGCCACTTGGAACGTGACCTCTTCGGACCTGTAATTGTCCGGCGAGCCGAACACTACGTCTAGTGCGATTTTTCCTGTGCAGCGTACTTCTCGACTAGGGATTATTCCTCTGAAGGTTGTGCTGCTTCGCTCAATGCAGCTCCAGTCAATTTCCATTTTTTGGAGGGTTTCCTCGTAGATGAGGTTTAATCCGCTGCTACCATCCATGAGTAGCTTGGTAAGACGAAAGCCGTCCACTATCGGCCTGAGGACCAATGCGGCTGGTGCTCGAGCTGTTCGGAATTTAGGTTCGTCGCTGGCATTGAAGGTGATAGCCGTGTCGCTCCATGGATTTGTTGTTGCTACTTGGTAGACTTCGGCGAGGCTGCGGATTGTTCGTTTCCGCATGTTATTTGATGCAAAAGTCTCGAAGACTGTTAATACCGTACTAGTACTGTTGGGCTGGTTGCCCGGGGCTAGAAAGCTTTCGCCACTTTTGGCCACCTGCCGTAGTATCCAACATGCTTGAAGGCTATGTGTTGGAGTGGCACCCTCCATACTGTGGATTTTACAGGGTCCGTTGAGCCATCCCTCCAGTACGGTTCCGTGCCCTTTAGGGGGGTTTTGCTTTTTGGTTTTTAACCCAGGTGCTTGAGTATGACGCACCCTTTTATTTCGAACTAGGGTTGTATTCAGGGCCGGATTGTCCCAAAACCTGGTTTCGGTTTTCCAGGCACTCTCCATCGCACAGTATTTTTGTACTATGGTCGCCAGATCGGCGAAGCGTGTAACTTCGCGACGACTTATGGCGTTCATGATTCCCTTGTCCTTGCAATTGTTGCAGAAAATTGAGATTGCTCTATCCTCACGGCAGTCTTTTATCCTGTCCATGACCAGGAGGAATCTGGCCCAATAGTGATGTACTGTTTCATCGGGCTCTTGATGTATTTGAGATAGATCGCTTATGTTTGGGTGGGCGGGCGGAATTAAATTCGGAACCCCGCCCGGTCTGAGGCTCAAAGGCCGAGAAGTTTCCAGATTTGGAAGCTTGGATTGCTGGATGTTATCCAACAAATCTGGTCTGATGGCTGACTTTAGGTTCAGTACTTGATTGACATCTGTCCCTCCGCGGGAATCCGGCGTGAAGGGATCGGGAATCCGGACATAACTGGTCTTTAACATAGAGGAAGAGTCGCCGCATTGTTCCTCTACCACGACAACGTGGTGGGTAGCCTGGGGAGAGTTAATTTCTCTCAGATCGGTTTTAAGCCCAATCTAATCGTAGTTTGTGGCGACTCCCAGGGCGGCGATGCGATCCAAGAGCTCATTTATGGAGGAGAGCTCCATCGGATCTAGCTGCTCGGCGAATTCCGAGTTGACGTGAAGATCGCTTTTGATGACTCGAGAGGTCATTGTCGGAGTGGCGGCCGAACAGGCGGTCATAAGAAAACCGCCTAGCCGGATAGTTTGGCCGGGGCCAAAGCTCCCTTGATGACGGCGCCGTCTTTAAAGATAGGAAAAGGCATCCCTCCTGATTGCGACGTCACAGAGGAACTCTCAATGAAAGCACCAATGTCGGTGTCAAAACCGGCGGATCTCGGGTAGGGGGTCCCGAACTGTGCGTCTAGGCGGATGGTAACAGGAGACAAGGGACACGATATTTTACCCAAGTTCGGGCCCTCTTGATGGAGGTAAAACCCTACGTCCTGCTTGATTGATATTCATGATGTGGGTATTACAAGAGTGGATCTACCACGAGATCAAGGAGGCTAAACCCTAGAAGCTAGCCTATGGTATGATTGTTCTTCGTCCTACGGACTAAAGCCATCCGGTTTATATAGACACCGGAGAGGGCTAGGGTTACATAGAGTCGGTTACAATGGTAGGAGATCTACATATTCGTATCGCCAACCTTGCCTTCCACGCCAAGGAAAGTCCCACCCGGACACGGGACGAAGTCTTCAATCTTGTATCTTCATAGTCTTGGAGTCCGGCCGATTATTATAGTTCGGCTATCCGGACACCCCCTAGTCCGGGACTCCCTCAATGGGGAATGGCAACTGTGAATGCACGCCAGACGGCGGCGCTGTTGCCACGACCACATGACCAAGCCAGCGTCATCAGGAGTACCGCTACAATATAAGGCCTGTCCGCGGGGCCCGCCAGTCGGCGGGCCCCAGTAGTCGGCAGAGAGGACGACGGCCTGAGAGACAGACGACTGGGACCCGCGCCCAGCCAGATTACCATTGTACCCCTGGGGGGTAGGCCTATATAAACCCCCAGGAAGCCCATGCAAAGGGTTTGGACCCAGATATAGATATACCTTAGAGCATAGGAAGGAGAGGAACAGCTCCAGGAGCATCATTGTAACCACTTTGCCATAGTGACCATGCGGAGACCCCGCAGAGCAGCAGTAGGGGTGTTATCTCCTCGGAGAGCCCTGAAGCTGGGTAAGTTCCGCCGGCGTGCATGTCTTCGCCTCATCCCGCTTCCGGGCACCGGCGACGTTTTACTCGCTCCCACCATGATAAGCCATCCTTTGGCATATGTCGTACCCAACCCCCGATATTTGGCGCCCACCATGGGGCAAGGTGCACCGTCGTCCGGAGACCTGCTCTGGACGGGAACCCTTTTCCTCCCTGGCGAGCGCAGCCAGCCCGGCACGCCAGATGGAGTTTGCGCCGACGCGCTGCACGGTGCTAAGATCGCCTGCGCGGCCAGCTGCCTCGCCGAGCTTATCGGTGAGGTTCGCCTCTCCGACGAGCCTGCGTCCAACGCAGGCACGAGCGGCCCCGAGAGCCTCCTCGCGGGTCTCCTCGACCAACTCCACGTCGCCGGCGAGCCTGCCGTGGACCTGGAGTCCATAGGATCCACCGACCCGATGCTGGTCGACTCCGACACCGCGTCGCTCGACGCGTTTCCCACCAACGTGGTGGTCTACGATGAGCCGCTCCCTTACGCGGGGAGCGGCGGAAGCACCGTCACGGAGGTTCTCGTCCTCGATCATGGCGAGCGTTCCGGTGAGGGAGCGCACGACCCGCTCGAGCGGCTCTGCGAGACCTCACCACGCCGATTCCGGGAGACGCTGACGCCGAGACGCTGGAGGCGCTCTGCCTTCAGCTCGTCGAAGGTGCAAAGAAGCTGACAAGCTTGAGATTCTTGTCAGAAGCCTACCAACGCGAGATGGATCGTGCCGTGGGCGGCTGGCCAACTCCGACTGGGCCTAGCCGCCTAGGCGCGGTCCGGCAACGCGGCGAGGCAATCGCCAACTTGTTCGGGGCAGATCGCCCTGTGTATGCCACGCTCGCAGAGAACATTTGCGCTGCAAAGGCGGCATCGGATGAGCTCGACCACTTTGAGGGAAATGAGTGCCGCCTGATGACGGAGCGAGTTCAGCAGCTCCTTGACGCGGCTGCCGTGCAGAACGAAGCCGGCTGCCGCACGGAGGCGCCACAACGACAAAACAACGACCCGCCACCCTGCCGAGACCAAGGCGCGACGTCTCGGACACCGACTAGCGGGTCCCGCGGAAAGAAGGACAAGGAGCAGGCTGTCAGCCACAGTCGGACTCACATCACCATCGAGCGCGACCAAGACGGCCGCCCCAAAGCGGTGGAACGGCAGGACGACTATCTGCCTCCCCCTCCTCGTAGAGAAAGGCGAATCTCCCCGCCGCCCGTGGAACATCCGACTCTCGGCGACCGCCTCGGCCGCCGAGAAGGAGTCGGAGAGAACGACGCCCGCCACCGGATCGACCGACTCCATCGATCCCTGGCGCTGGAAGAAGAAGACAAGTTGGGTCCTCCCTGTTTTGGACCCCGCATCCGAGATGAGCCCTTCCCCAAAGGGTTCACGCTCCCCCGAGACACACCCAAATATACCGGCACCTTGAAGCCGGAGGACTGGCTGATCGATTACTCCACAGCCGTCAATATAGCGAACGGCAACAAACGTGTTGCCGTAAGATATGTCCCGCTCATGCTCCAGGGCTCGGCCTGGACATGGTTGAACAGTCTGAAGCCTCGCAGCATCAACAACTAGGTCGACTTCACGGAGGCCTTTGTCCGCAACTTCACAAGCACGTACAAGCGACCTCCCAAGCCTCGCCAACTCTCCTTGTGCGTGCAAGGTCCCGACGAGTCCACTCGCGACTACCTCACGCGCTGGGGCAAGCTCCGGAACTCTTGCGAAGGCGTGCACGAGGTGCAGGCCATCTAGTACTTTACTGCCGGGTGCAGAGAAGGCACCCTCCTCAAGCACAAGCTCCTCTGCGACGAGCCGGAGACCCTCGATGAACTGTTGATCACAGCAGACAAGTACGCCACAGCCGACTCCTCCATGAAGGCGGAGATTCAAGTCAGCGCGACTGGCAAAGTCGCCCATCAGGCTCCAAGAACTCCGGCTGGGGACACCAGCCGGCGGCAACAATAGAATGACCACAAGCGCAAGGCCCTGCAGCCAGCTTCCAACAGCCGGCAAGTGGCGACAGTCGGAGACCAACAGCCGGAGGGACCGCCTCCGGCAAAGCGGCAGAAAGGCGGCAAGTCCAACTGGTTGCCGGCCTTCTCCTACGAGCAGACCCTGGATGGTCCCTGCAAGTTCCACAGCGGCGCGAAGCCGTCAAACCACACCACTCGGAAATGCCACTGGCTGACCAGAATCGCCAAGGGAGATGGCCTACTCCCTCCTCCGCCTGCTGGGCCGCCTCCTCCACAGCCGCCCCAGCAGCCGGCTGTCAGGCCAGTCGGCGCGATACAAGACGAGTTCCCAGATGAGCACGGAGCCTATGTGGTGTTCACCAGTGTGGCAGACGACCGGCGTAGCAGGCGCCAACAGCAGCAAGAGGTGAATGCAGTCGCGTCAAGCACTCCAGAATTCATGCACTGGTCCGAAAGGCCCATTGGTTGGAGCAAAGCCGATCACCCGGAGGTGATGCCGAGTCCAGGCTCCTACGCCTTGGTCTTAGGCGCCACACTCGCCACAGATAGGCGGGCCACTCGCTTCTCGCGAGTGCTGATAGACGGAGGCAGCAGTATCAACATCCTGTACAAGGATACGATGGAGAAATTAGGAATCAAGCGAAGACAACTTCAGAGCAGCCGGACTGTGTTCCACGACATTGTTCCTGTCCTTTCCTGCTCACCAATCGGCAAAATCCTGATAGACGTCCTCTTTGGGGACAAAGATCATTTCCGCCAAGAGCCAATTTGGTTTGAAGTGGTGGACCTTGAAAGCCCGTACCATGCGTTGCTTGGTCGACCAGCTCTGGCCAAGTTCATGGCGGTCCCCCACTACGCCTACCTCAAGATGAAGATGCCAAGTTCCAAGGGAATCCTAACCGTGACCGGCGACTACAGAAAGTCGTCTGCTTGCGCGGCTGAGAGCAGTCGGCTGGCCGAGTCCTTGGTGATCGCAGCTGAGAAACGACTTCTTGATCGGGTTGTGGCGATGGCCGGCAAGCAGCCTGAGTTGTCGCCCGACCCCAAGGAGTCGGAACCAGAAGGATCATTCAAGCCGGCCAGGGAAACAAAGAAGATACCTTTGGACCCAGAGCACCCAGAGAGGTACGCTGTCATGGGCACAAACCTTGACAGCAAATAGGAAGGCGAGCTCGTCGATTTCCTCCGTGAGAATCGAGACATCTTCGCATGGTCCCCTAAAGACATGCCTGGTGTACCGACGGAATTCGCCGAGCACAAGTTACATGTCCGGTCTGATGTGAAGCCCGTCAGGCAGCCCTTGCACCGCCTGTCAGAAGAGAAGAGAAGAGTTGTTGGAGAAGAAATAGCCCAGCTCCTGGCAGCCGGCTTCATCATGGAAGTGTTTTTCCCAGAGTGGCTAGCAAACCCAGTACTGGTGTTGAAGAAGAACAAGCAGTGGCGGATGTGTATCGACTACACAAGTCTCAATAAAGCCTGTACCAAGGACCCATTTGCTTTGCCAAGAATTGATCACGTGATAGACTCCACAGCCGGATGCGAGCTGTTGAGTTTTTTGGATGCATATTCTGGATATCACCAGATCAAGCTGAACCCGGCCGACCGACTGAAGACCGCCTTCATCACGCCATTTGGTGCCTTTTGCTACCTGACCATGATGTTCGGCCTGAGGAATGCCGGCGCCACCTTTCAGCGTTGCATGCAGAAGTGCCTCCTCAAGCAACCCGGCAGAAATGCCCACGTTTACGTAGATGACGTGGTGGTGAAGACGGAGAAACGTGGAACTCTGTTGGAAGACCTCAAGGAAACCTTTGAGAACCTGCATCGATTCCAGATCAAGCTTAACCCCGAGAAGTGCGTCTTCTGAGTACCAGCCGGCCAACTCCTTGGTTTCCTGGTCTTTGAATGCGGCATAGAGTGCAATCCTGTGAAGATCAAGGCCATCAAAGGATGGAAGCACCCAGACGACTGTTAGATGTGCAGAAGTTCACCGGCTGTTTGGCGTCAATCAGCCGATTCATCAGTCGGTTGGGCGAGAAGGATCTCCCCTTGTATCAGCTCATGAAGAAGACAACCTTTTTTAATGGACTCCCAAGGCGGACGAGGCCTTTCTCCAGCTGAAGAAGATGTTGACTACTCCCCCTGTGCTGGCGGCTCCGACTCCCAAAGAGCCCATGCTCCTATACATTGCCGCCACCAACCGGGTAGTCAGCACAGTCATTGTAGTCGAGCGCAAGGAGGAAGGCAAGGCGCTACCTGTCCAGAGACCGGTATATTACCTGAGCGAGGTACTGTCGGCCTCCAAGCAGAACTACCCCCACTACCAGAAGATGTGCTACGGCGTGCATTTTGCCGCCAAGAAATTGAAGCCTTACTTCCAGGAGCATCCAATCACCGTGGTCTGCACAACCCCACTAGCCGAGATCATCGGAAGCCGAGATGCTTCTGGTCGAGTGGCCAAATGGGCCATCAACCTAGCTCCCTACACCATCTACTACGAGCCCCGCACCGCCATCAAGTCGCAAGCACTGGCCGACTTCCTCGTCGATTGGGCCGAGACCAGTATCTGCCCACTAGCGCCCGACTCCACCCATTGGCGGATGCACTTCGATGGCTCCAAGATGCGCACCGGCTTGGGGGCCAGCGTCGTCCTCACTTCCCCCTAGGGCGACAAGCTCAGATATGCGCTGCAGATCCATTTTGCCGCCTCCAACAACGTGGCCGAGTATGAGGCGCTCATTCACGGACTCCGGCTTGCCAAAGAACTCGCCATCCGCTGGATCCTGTGTTATGGCGACTCTGACTTGGTGGTCCAGCAATCATCTGGCGATTGGGACGCCAAGGACGCAAACATGGCGAGCTACCGTTTCCTCATACATCAACTCAACGGATATTTCGAGGGGTGCGAGTTCCTCCACGTGCCAAGGAACGATAACGACCAAGCAGACGCCTTGGCACGAATCGGCTCCACCCGCCAAGCAATACCATCTGGCGTCGCCCTCCGGCGCCTCCTCAAGCCGTCCATCAAGCCTTCACCAGAGTCAGACTCAATCTTTGTGCCGGCTCCACCCGAAGAAGTCGGATCCGACTCCAAGAAAGCCACAGCCAAAGCCGGCCCGGGGACTTCAGAACCCGGCCCGGGGACTGCGGTGACAAGACCAAAGACTCCAGAACTCGGCCCGGGGACTGCTCCAGCCTCCAGTCGGCCCGGGGACTTTGTCAAATCAGCAAGCGGCCGCGGACTCCAACCCGCCGCCTCCCAGCCCAGCCGCCCTCGTCCAAGTCGCACTAGTGGCAATTGAAGAAATAGCAGCACCCTCATGGGCCCAGCCCATCCTCAAGTTCCTAGTCAACAGGGAGCTGCCAACTGATGAAATCTTAGCTCGACAAGTCCAACGCCGAGCTGCAGCTTATACCATAGTCAACAGAGAGCTGGTCAGGCGCAGCGTCACTGGCGTTTTCCAACACTGCGTCGAGGCAGAACAAGGCCAAGCAATTCTCAGAGACGTCCATGAAGGCGAGTGCGGTCACCATGCGGCCTCAAGAGCACTCGTCGCCAAAGCCTTCTGGCATGGGTTCTTCTGGTCGACTGCCCTAGAAGAGGCCAAGGAATTAGTCCAAAAATGCAAGGGGTGCCAGATGTTCCATTCCAAGCCATTTCAGCCAGCTTCTGCACTCAAGACCATCCCCATCGCATGGCCCTTTGTAGTCTGGGGCCTGGACATGGTGGGACCAATCAAGACGGCACGAGGTGGCTTAACTCATCTACTTGTCGTGGTGGACAAGTTCACCAAGTGGATAGAAGTGAAGCCCATCAAAAAGTTGAAATGTACGACTGCAGTGACTTTCATCGCCGACATCAGACTCAGTACGGCATCCCGCACAGCATCATCACCGACAATGGCACAAATTTTGCCAAAGGCGCCTTGGCCCGTTTCTGCGCGACGCAGGGCATCCGACTGGACTTAGCGTCTGTTGCCCATCCGCAGTCAAACGGCCAGGTGGAGCAAGCAAACTGCCTCATCTTATCCGGCATCAAGCCTTGACTCGTCGTGCCGCTGGAGTGATCGGTCGGCTGCTGGCTTGAGGAGCTGCCGGCCATCCTCTGGAGTCTGCGGACGACCCCAAACAAGTCAATCGGCTTCACACCCTTCTTCCTCGTCTACGGTGCCGAAGCCGTCATCCCAACGGACATAGAGTTCGACTCCCCGCGAGTCACCATGTACACCGAGGAAGAAGCAGAAGAAGCATGTCAAGACGACGTCGATCTGCTGGAAGAGGGCCGGCAGTTGGCACTCAGCCGGTCCAGCATCTACCAGCAGAGTCTGCGTCGATACTACAACAGGAAGGTCAGGCCAAGATCTTTCCAAGAGGGTGACCTTGTGCTTCGACTGATCCAGCGAATAGCCGGTCAGCACAAGCTGTCGGCACCTTGGGAAGGCCCCTTCATTATCAGCAAGGTGCTGGGAAACAACTCCTACTACCTGATCGACGCTCAGAAGCCCCGAGCACGCAAGAGGGATGACTCCGGCAAAGAGACAGAACGCCCGTGGAATGCAAATCTTCTCCGAAGATTTTACAGTTGATGCAGTATGTATCATGCTACCCTTTTGTATTAAAGTACCAAGACTTTGGGCCCCCCGAGACGAGCTCGGGGACTGCCCTTTTTGTTATCTGTATGACATGAGTTATGCCTTCGAGTATATCACTTTTTGATTAATGCCGCGTGGCACCGGGCTCGACTAGTCGGCCCGGGGACTCGCCGCCTTGTGCTATGAGGTGCTTCCCGTAGTCAGACAAGTAGTGTGTGGCGCCTAAGCCATCTCCTGTCCAAAACCGCAGCTCGCAGAGCGACTGTATGGTTGGTAGGAGTAAGGAAGAACGGGCGCCCATACGAAAAATGGCTAAGGAACCAAGGCACAAACATAGCCTAAAGATGGCCTCGAGCATCTTTTAAGCAAAAGCCGACTCATGAGTAGTCAGGCTTGCCGATTTCTACTAGCCTCTATTAAGGAAGGCCGACTCTTTGATAGTCGGCTTGCCGCTTTCTATCTAACTTGTTAAAAAAGACTCTAAGATGGCTGAGTACTTGCCTCCCTAAAGTAGCCAAGCATTTGACCCAGCGGCATTCCGCAGAGCGGTTGTCCGTCTGACAAAGCGGCAACTAAGGGAAGGCGGCAAAGGGAAAAGCCAAAAGAGCAATAAGCAAGGAAAGATAGAACTCGGATAAATATTTACATAGGCCCTTGGCCGAATCTTCGAGTAGCAGTTCAAGATACACCCCGCGGGTGGAACTGTTCGAATTTAACAAAGTTTTCCAAAGATTACTAAGACAGATAAAGCAGAGGCGAGAACGGCAGCCTAGGAGGCGGCGTCTGGGATCAGAGGATCGGAGGAGACGGCGGTGTCAGGCGCCGGGGCAGCCAGCTGGGCGGTCTCGGTTTGATCGCCTCCGACGGCGGTCGCCTCCTCTGGACGCGGCTCGTTGCTGGAGGCGCGGTCGAGCTGAGGCTGGTCGCCCGCTCCGTCTTCTGGCACCTCCGTCTCGCCTCCATCCTCCGCCTCGCCTTCCTCCTTGGTGCTGGAGTCAATTACCTCTGCCGAGTCCTCGCCGAAGTCCGGGTTCATCCTGAACCACTCTGGTGGCACCTCCTCGCCGCCTGCAGCCCGCTCGGGGACGAAGACACTGGTGTCCGTGTAGTCGGCAACCGCCGCCGCACGCTCGACAAGGGCACCCTCCACTGCCACCAGTTCTGCCTGGGCCTCTGACCGGAACGCGACCAGCCGGTCCAGATCCAACCCTGGATACCATGCCTTGACAAATTCCAAGGCCCGGCGCGCTCTGGCCCGGGTCGAGGAACCCTTCCAAGCTTCAAGACGGCCAGCTACGACCTCCAGCTAGTCGGCGGTCCGACTAGCGGTGCGCAGGGCTGGCATGTCTGGCCACAGAGCGGCAACCGCCTGGGCGCCGGCACTCTGAAGCCGGCGCATCAGCCGATGGGCCGGACGAAGACGGGCCTCGATGCTCAGAAGCTGCTCGTCGACGGTTCGGGGGGCGTTAGCGGCGATCTCCGCACCGCTTGCTCTCTACAACTCGCGATCAGCCTCGATGGCCTGAGTGACTGCCTGCGAGTGGCCAGGGAAGAAGTCTGCCAAGACAAAAAAGAACCGAGTCGAAAAAATCAGAAGTCAGCCCGACCTATAGTCGGAAACTCGAAGAAAGAAAGAAAGAAAAGAAACTCACCGTCGACGATGTCCTCGATCTCATGGAAGCCGGAGGTCAGCATCACCTCCCTATCAGTCCAGGAGGAGCGCTCGTTCTCGAACTCGGCCAGGAGAGCAGCCTCCCTCTTCTCGGCCTCGTCCTGCGCCTTCTTGAGCAGCCCCTTCTGCTCGGCCAGCTGCGCAACCAGCAGGTCGCGCTCCGTGGCAAGTCCGCTGCACTCCTCCCCCTTGGCCCGCAAGGCGGTGTTGGCCTCGCCCAGCTGCTCCTGAAGAGCGGCGTTGGCCCCTGAAGAAGAAAAAAGAGAAAAGATGATAAGTCGTCAACAAAGAAGGTCGCTGAGAAGATCCGGCCCGACTGCTCAGTAGTCGGCCCGAATCTCGGGGACTACAGCCCGCGGGTGCCCTAGCGCACCCCCGCGAAAAAGAAGAAGGACTCACTCCGGCTCTCCGACAAGTCGGCGGTCTGCCTGCCCAGCTCCTCAACATTGCGGTTGAAGGCGGTAGCACGGAGGTTGTGATACTCCTGCAATAAGCATTTCAGAGAAATTTAAATACTTGGAACTCGCCAGAGGGAGTTCCGAGCCACCTGCTCAGCAGCCGACTCGAAACTCGGGGACTACACCCAGTGGGTGCGCTGGCGCGCCCCCACAGAGAAGAACAAGAAAAACAAGAATCAAAGAGGAAGGCATACTCGGACGGCTATTCGCGCTGCCATATGCGCCCTGGTGCAGTTTTGAAGGGCGTCGCCCTCAGCTCGCAGCTTTGCCTGGACGTCCAAAAGTGCCTGGTTCAGCGGACCTGTGCCGCCTCCACGCAACCACCCAACGGGCGCGGCGCTCGTCGCCTCGGTGTCTGGGGTGGCCGAGCTGGCGGCACCGGTCTCCAAGGGCCGCGGCGCCGAAGTCGCCTTCTCGAGACGGAGGCGCACTGGCGAGGCGACTTGGAGGAGCAGCCTCGCCTCAAACTCGTCCGGGGTCGGCGGCACCGGCGGGCCTGCCGGCTATTCTCCACGCGCGCTCCCAGATGGTGGCGGAGACGGCGATGGCGGCACGAGCGTGTCCGACATGGAGGCCTCGCCGCTTTCCTTCTCCACGGCGGGGTTCTCGGCACCGGCTTCTCGAGTCTGCCCCGTGAACTCCGGGGGCGGCGGCGCAGAGGACAGCGGGATGACGAACAACACCGATTGGCAGTGTGCGGCCTCCTCGGCTTGCCGCCTTGCTGCAACGGCGACTTCGGCCTCTTCCAGTTTTTTCTGGGCAGAGGCCGCGGCCTTCTCAGCCTCCGCCTTCTCCAGGCGGTCGGCCTCATCCTCGTCACGCTACTCCTGCACGTTTCGCTCCGTCGCCTCTCGGAGGTCGGCGGCAGGGTCAACCCGCCGAGTGTTGGCTGACGTCTACGCTGACCCCATGACGGAGGGGACAGCGACCCTCTCAAAGGTAAGGGGAGCCCTGAAGCAAAAAGGGAATGAAAAAAGGAAACTCGGACGAGATTCACCAAAGAAAAATAAAGACGAAGGAGGAAACACTTACGCAGAGACTAGCGGCGGCCTCTTCACTTCCTTGCGGAAGCGGTTGGCCCTCGCGGCCGCCTCCTCCCATCTGGTCGCAGCGGCCGCCCCCTTGAGCTTCTTCGGCTTGCCACCAAATGAACTCGGCCCAGTCTGGCGCCTCTTCAAGCCGCCTTGGCCGGCCAGGCCGGTGGAGGAACCCGCGCCCTATGGGCCGACCCTTGGCTGGTGGCGCGGGACGACTTCCCCTTCGGCGTCGTCATCAGGCCAGTCGGCGAAGGTGGCCGAGGGCCTGAGGCCGCCTCCTGCTCCTCCTCCCCCGCCTTCGGCGTCGACTTCCATCACCGCTGCCCCCAAGTCGGGGTCGTCGACGTTGCTCTCCGCTCGGTCGGGGACGAACTCGCGGGGCGGTCTCGTGACGCCGGCTGCGGGCTGCATGAGGGGGTTCTAATTTAGAGAAACCAATGAAAATCAGAAGCCGGAGTCGGCTATGAAGAAGAAAAAGCACTAAAGAGATGCGACTTACCACATGAGGGGGGTTGGCGCGCGAGTACGGCTCCTTGCTGAACTGCCAGTCCTCCCCGAGCTCGCAGTTCGCGATGTGGTTCACCATGTTTGCCACCTCTGCTCGGGGCATTTCCCTGATGCACATCCGACTCGGGTCCCGGTGGTCACTCATCTGACTGATCAAATGAGGCCGGCCTTGAAGAGGAAGGACTCGGCGCACCACAAAGGCAGCCAGCAAGTCGGCCCCAACGAGGCCCTCCGACTACGTCAGAATTCGGAGCCGCGCCACGGCAGCGGCTCCGGCGGGAGTCAGCATCTTGGCTCGATGAGACCAGCTGGGGAGCCTCCTAGCTGGTGCGCCGGCTTCATAAGGCGGCAGATTGACCCAGTCCCCGTCGGGGGCAACGCTCTTCACGTAGAAGTACCACCATTGCCACATCTTCACCGATTTGATTAACGCGATGGCGGGAAACGGATTGTCGGCTGTCGACCACCGCATCGCGATGAAGGCGCCGCATCGAGCCGGCACGCCGGTGATGTGCGTGCCGATCTTGGATGAGAAGAATTCTCCCCACAACTCGATGGTGGGGAGGACGCCGAGGAAGCCTTCGCACATGGTGGCGAAGACAGACAACAGCACCATCGTGTTTGGGGTGAGGTGGTGCGGCTGGAGCCCGTGGAACACCAGGAAGGAACGGAAGAAGCCGCTCGCCGGCAGCCCTAGGCCGCGCATGAGGTGCGAGCGGAAGATGACCCGCTCGCCCTCCTCCGGCGCCGGCAATATCTCCCCCTCCGGCGCGGCGCGGGCACGCACGAGGTCTGCGCCGGGGAGGCGGTGCGTCCTGCGGAGGAACTCGATGTGGTCATCATCCACCTCCAAGCCGTCCCACATGCCGGAGCGCACGACGGGAGCCGCGGCGGCGGAGGAAGAGCTCATCGCTGTTGATGCAGGGTGTTTCTGCTCGACGGCAGCAAGAGGAAGGAAGGGAGGCAAGAGGAGGCGGGGGAGCAGGGAAGATGGGCGCGTGTGCTTGCCGCTCCACTCCCCCCGCCTACTCATAGCCTGGAGGGCTGAGAAGCCGATGGGGCGGGTGTGGGATTAACTACGCGCAGGACCCCACGCCCCCCCACGATTTACCCCACGAAGTTACTGCGCGTAGTTACGATGTGGGAAACCCAACAGTGCGCACGGCCACAGCGGATCCGTTCACATGCCGGGGCGCGGTAGTGGCGGGCCCCGCTTGACGGCCCGTCCCGTCGCGCGTGTGGGTAGGCAGACTATCCTCACCGTGCGGCACCGCGCGATAGGACCGCGGCGGGCGGCCGCGGGGAAGCGTATCAGGCACGCCGCCTGGTCTCCCGCCACGACTTTCGAACTCTCTACGAAGCAAGACGGCCCTCTGCGTGTCCGACTTTCGGACAGTCGGCCTGAAGGAAGACGGCAAGCGAAGTCCTAGAAGAATGAACCTGTTGAGGCCCCACGACGCAGTATCCACGGAGCCTCACCAGCTTCGGGGACTACTGTCGGAGTAATGGGCCATGGGTAGGTTAACCCGAGCCCCACAACCTTTCAAGACATTGGGACAAGTAGTGCCGCTCATGCCGAGTCCCAGTGGCGACTCCAAGACAAGCCGAGTCCCAGACGGCGACTCCAAGATATACCGAGTCCCAGACGGCGACTCCAAGATAAGCCGACTCATGGTTGGCGACTTCCAGAGAAGCCGACTGTGGAGAGTCGGCCCACAACTCCACCCTCGTCTCAAAGGATGAGGTGGGGTACGGCCACGACGCGGCTGTCCCCTTCTCCTGCTTACAAGGGGCTGGAATGGCTACAGTAAGCCGTATCGCTGAAGATCTCCGGCGTGGCGCGGCACTGCTGCCATGCCTGCCCTGACCTCAGCCACAGTGGGCAGCGCACTGTGCCCATGATGCCGGCCTGTACGACCCAAGGGCGGCAGGGCCGCCCGTCAGTGGGTAGACCGAAGACAGCACGAGTGCCCTGGAGGCGGACCCGTGGGAGTCGGCCCCCCGGAGTCGGCCAACCCCTCCCACGGGCCCCGCACTCCATTAATCAGACAAGATGGGGAATGGCGACAGTGAACGCACGCCAGACGGCGGCGCTGTTGCCACGACCACATGACCAAGCCAACGTCATAAGGAGTACCACTACACTATCAGGCCTGTCCACGGGGCCTGCCAATCGGCGGGCCCCAGTAGTCGGCAGAGAGGACGACGGCCTAAGAGACAGACGGCTGGGACCCGCGCCCAGCCAGATTACCATTGTACCCCTGGGGGTAGGCCTATATAAACCCCCCAGGAAGCCCATGCAAAGGGTTCGGACCCAGATAGAGATAGACCTTAGAGCATAGGAAGGAGAGAGCTAGCCTTGCCCTCTCCTACCTCCAGAAACAGCTCCAGGAGCACCATTGTATCCACTTTGCCATAGTGACCACGCGGAGACCCCGCAGAGCAGTAGTAGGGGTATTATCTCCTCGGAGAGCCCTGAAGCTGGGTAAGTTCCGCCAGCGTGCATGTCTTCGCCTCATCCCGCTTCCGGGCACCGGCGATATTTTACTCGCTCCCACCATGATAAGCCATCCTTTGGCATATGTCGTACCCAACCGCCGACAGGGCTACTGTCTATGCGGTAATATTTTTACATGTCTTAAATACATACCTCAAAGCCTGTTAGAAGGCTGGCACAGGCTTCCGCCAGCCCGCTCTTGGCGGACATAACCTTCTGGATCACCGCACTCATAATAGTGTGGTGCTCCTCATCGATGGAGGCGCTGTTAAGCACCTCCATCAAATTATCCGGTGCCTCTGGTTGGACGGAGGTCACCAGCATCATAGGCTTGCACTCCAGAACCACTGAAGGTTCCGGTGCGGTGTCCGGCCCAGGGCCGGACTTAGAGCCCTTTGGGGTTTCATCCCCTTTGCGCCTGGAGTCCGGGAGGTCGCCTTGCGGCGCCTCCAGGACCGCCTCCTCCTGGCTTGGCCCCTTTTGGGACTCCACCTCGGCATCGTCCGTAGGGCGAGGGGAGGTAGCAGTCGGGAGTGAAAGACTATTCACATCCGACGAATCCAGGGAGCCGCTCGACGAAGTGTCGAGCCGGGCCTTGGGCGGCCTGCATGATTATATTCGGCGTTAGAAGATACTGTGCAATAAAGGAACGCCATGAGTTATTCTAGTATCTGGATACTTACGATTTTGCCAGGGGCTTGGCCCTGGATGGCCACTCCTCTTCGCCGTCGTCGGCGTTGGTGGAGTAGTCCGGAGGAAGGGTCTTTCACTTCTTGGACCCTCCGGCGCCCCTAGTTGGGGCAGCCTTCCTTTTCTTTCCTCCCCCCGTTGGAGGGGGAGAGGCCGCTTCTTCCTCCTCCTCGTCTTCGTGGGAGGAGTGCGCTTCGGATTCACCAAACGATGAATCCGACACCACCAGGCACCAGGAACTCTTTCGAGTTCCCGTGGCCTTCTTCTTGGCTTTCTTCTCTGGCAACACGTAAGGTGCCGGGACCAGCAGCTTCGCCAAGCGGGCATCTGCTGGGCCTTCGGGCAAAGGAGCCGGACAGTCGATCTATCCAGACTTCTTCTGCCAGTCCTGTCAAAGGAACGGGAGCTTAGATCCCGCATAGAGTTAAACTATGAAAAACAAGTATCCTGTAAAGGGTAAAACAAGCTTACTATGCTGGCTTGGCACTTCGCGCAGAATCCGCGATCCTCGGTAATGGGAGGGGGAACCTCGGCGCCCTTTAATAGCACCTTCCAGGCATCCTCGTCCGTTGTGTCAAAGATCCTGGACAAAGTTTGGTGCTGGGCCGGGTCGAACTCCCACAAGTTAAAAGCCCGTCGTTGACACGGGAGGATCCGACGGAGGAGCATGACTTGGACTACGTTGACAAATTTAACCTTCTTGTCCACCAGGTTTTGGACGCAGGTTTGGAGTCCGGTCAGCTCTCCCGAATTACCCCACGACGGGCCCTTCTCTTTCCAGGAGGTGAGCCGTGTGGGGATGCCAGATTGGAATTTGGGGGCCGCTGCCCATTCAGGGTCACGCGGCTCGGTGATGTAGAACCACCCCGATTGCCACCCTTTGATGGTTTCCACAAAGGAGCCCTCGAGCCATATGACATTGGGCATCTTGCCCACCATGGAGCCTCCGCACTCTGCTTTCTGGCTGCCCACTACCTTCGGCTTGACATTAAAGGTCTTCAGCCATAAGCCGAAGTGGGGCTTGATGCAGAGGAAGGCCTTGCACATGACGATAAACGCCGAGATGTTGAGGATGAAGTTCGGGGCCAGATCGTGGAAATCCAGGCCATGGTAGAACATGAGCCCCCGCACAAATGGGTGGAGTGGGAAGCCCAGTCCATGGAGGAAATGGGGGAGGAATACCACCCTCTCATGGGGCCTGGGGGTGGGGATGAGCTGCCCCTCATCTGGGAGCCGGTGCGCAACATCTTTGGACAAGTATCCGGCTTTCCTCAACTTTTTGATGTTCCCCTCCGTGATGGAGGAGGCCATCCACCTGCCTCCCGCTCCGGACATGGCTGGAGAAGGTTGAGGTGGGAAGTGTGGACTTGGGCGCTAGAGCTCGGGTGCGCGGAAATGGATAAGCGAAGGAGGAAGAAGGCGTAGATGAAAAAGGTGGATCCTTATCCCCTTATATGGGCTGACGAAACTATGTGCCCCCACCAGCCTGGTAAAACTCGCTTATCTCCCAAGCGCCATGATTAATTGCACGGTTGGGTTACCCACGCCCGTATTGATAAGAATCCCGGAATAAGGGGACACGATCTCTGCTTCGACAAGACGTGCCAAGGAAACCACCTCGCTAAACGCGCTGAGGTGGGACAGTAAAACCATTCGAATAAAGACTTGGCCATGGCGTGATGTCACGCTGCGGAATACGTCAGCAGATTAGATTTGTACAAATATTATTCTTTCTACGGTGGTATGTGGAACCTATTTTGCAGAGCAAGACACTATCCTTGTGTTCAAAATCTTCTATGAAGTAGTCGGAGGAGGAAACCCGCCTTGCTATGCCGAAGACAATCTGCGCGCCGGACTCGTCGTCAATGAAGCCTGGTTCAGGGGCTACTGAGGGAGTCCTGGATTAGGGGGTGTCCGGATGACCGGACTATAACCTTTGGCCGGACTCCTGAACTATGAAGAAACAAGATTGAAGACTTCGTCCCGTGTCCGGATGGGACTTTCCTTGGCGTGGAAGGCAAGCTTGGCGATACAGATATGTAGATCTCCTCCCATTGTAACCAACTCTGTGTAACCCTAGCCCTCTCTGGTGTCTATATAAACCGGAGGGTTTTAGTCCATAGGACGAACAACAATCATACCATAGGCTAGCTTCTAGGGTTTAGCCTCTCTGATCTCGTGGTAGATCTACTCTTGTACTACCCATATCATCAATATTAATCAAGTAGGAGTAGGGGTTTACCTCCATCGGGAGGGCCCGAACCTGGGTAATAACATCGTGTCCCTTGTCTCCTGTTACCATCTGCCTAGACGCACAGTTCAGGACCCCCTACCCGAGATCCGCCGGTTTTGACACCGACAGTGGGCACGCAAGGTCTTCCGGTCCATCAGGCGCAAAATAGCCCTCCTTAAAACCCAGCCAATGGATGCAAAAACCCGGGCTCTTTCGACCGGGTATCAACAGGAGATTCGTGATCTAGAGGAGCAACTGCGGGAGATGTTTGAGCGGGAAGAATATTATATAGGCAACATTCAAGAGTGGACTAGTTAATGGCTGGAGACCAAAATACATAATATTTTCAGAATTGTGCTTCGCATAGAAAGAGGAAGAATACTATAAGGGCTCTTAAAAGGGAGGATGGAACTAGATGTACGGTGAATAAAGACATAAGGGAGATGGCAGTGAGCTTCTATGAGCACTTATTTACCTCGGAGGGGTCGACGAGAGCTAAGGCGCTGCTCCAAAATATTGAACAATTAGTGACGGGAGAGATGAACACAAAACTAACGGTGCCTTTCACGGATAAAGAAATTCAGACTGCACTCTTCCAGATGGGCCCGACCAAGTCGCCGGGACCGGACGGGCTACCGGCACTTTTCTACCAAAGGCACTGGCCTTTGGTAAAGGAGGATGTCTGTTCAACAGTAAAAGCCTTTCTTAATGGTGCGGTTAGTCTGGAGGCCTTCAACGATACTGTCATTGTTATGATCCCTAAGGTGAATGCACCGGAATTACTTTCTCAGTTCTGTCCTATCAATCTATGTAATGTGTTGTACAAAATAGCTACAAATGTCCTATCAATCTATGTAAATGTTTCTTGTTTATGGAGGTCATCAAGAGCTTGTCATAAAGGGTTACGTTGATGCAAGCTTTCACACTGATCTGGATGACTCTAAGTCTCAGACCGGATACGTATATATTCTAAATGGGGGAGCGGTAAGCTGGTGCGGTTCCAAGTAAAGCGTGGTAGCTGATTCTACATGCGAAGTGGAGTACATAGCTACCTCGGAGGCAGCAAAGAAAGGTGTTTGGATGAAGCAGTTCATGACAGATCTTGGAGTTCTTCCTAGTGCACTAGACCCAATGACTCTGCTCTGTGACAACACTGGTGCCATTGCTCTGGCCAAGGAACTAAAGGTTTCACAAGAGGACCAGACACATAAAGCGACGCTTCAATTCCATCTGTGACTGGGTTAAGGAGGAGGACATAAACATTTGCAAAGTACATACGGATCTGAATGTTGCAGATCTGTTGACTAAACCTCTTCCACAGGCAAAACATGATCAACACCAGAACTCTATGGGTGTTAGATTTATTACCATGTCATACTAGATTATTGACTCTAGTGCAAGTTGGGGACTGTTGGAAATATGCCCTAGAGGCAATAGTAAAGTGGTTATTATTATATTTCCTTGTTCATGATAATAATTTATTATCCATGCTATAATTGTATTGACCGGAACTCAAATGCATGTGTGGATACATAGACAACAACATGTCCCTAGTAAGCCTCTACTGGACTGGCTCGTTGATCAAAGATGGCTATGGTTTCCTAGTCATAGATATGAGTTTTCATTTGATAACGGGATCACATCATTAGGAGAATGGTGTGATGGATAAGACCCAAACTATGAACATAGCATATGATCATGTCAAGTTTATTGCTATCGTTTTCTGCATGTCAACTATATGTTCCTATGACCATGAGATCATGCAACTCACTGACACCAGAGGAGTACCTTGTATGTACCAAAAGTGGCAACGTAACTGGGTGACTATAAAGGTGCTCTACACATATCTCCGAGGGTGTTTGTTGAGTCGGCATGGAGCAAGACTGGGATTTGTCACTCTGTTTGACGGAGAGGTATCTCAGGGCCCACTCGGTAATACAGTATCACAATGAGCTTGCAAGCAATGTGAATAATGAGTTAGCCACGGGATCTTGTATTACGGAACGAGTAAAGAGACTTGCCGGTAACGAGATTGAACTAGGTATGGATATACCGACGATCGAATCTCAGGCAAGTAACATACCGATAGGCAAAGGGAACTGCATACATGATTAGCTGAATCCTTGGCATCAAGGTTCGACTGATAAGATTTCAGAGAATATGTAGGAACAAATATGGGCATCCATGTCCCACCATTGCTTATTGACCGTAGAGGTGTCTCGGTCATGTCTGCATAGTTCTCGAACCCGCAGGGTCTACACACTTAACATTTGGTGATGATATAAGTATTGTTATGGTGGTTACCAAAAGGTTGTTCGGAGTCCCGGATGAGATCCCGGACATGACAAGGAGCTCCGGAAGGGTCCGGTGGTGAAAATTTGTATATAGGACGAAGGGTTTCGAAGTCCGGAAGTGTTGCAGGGGCGCCGGGTTATAGCTAGCATGACCGAAAGGGGTTTCGGGGACCCCAAAAAATGTTGGGGGCCTCATGGGCCTAGGGGTGGGGCACACCAGCCCACTAAGGGGTTGTGCACTCCCCACACCACATCTCATGTAACCAGGGGAGGTGGGGCGCCCCCTCAAGGGATGCCTCCACCTGGCTTGGGGGCCAAGCCACCCTAGGGTTTCCCTAGGAGCCGCCCCCCCAATGGAAACCCTAGGGGCGCCACCCCCATCCCTTCCCCTTTATATAGAGGTGGAGAGGGATGGCAGCCACATCGCTGCATGCCATGGTGCTGCCCCTCCCCTCCCTCGTAGTCCATCTTCTTCTCCATTTGGCTTGGCGAAGCCCTGCTGAGATTTCTCCACCATCACCGCCATCACGACGTCGTGCTACCAAAGTACTCGAGCTACTACTTCACCATTGATAACCCACAAGTGTAGGGGATAATTGTAGCCTCTTTCGATAAGTAAGAGTGTCGAACCCAACGAGGAGCTAAAGGTAGAACAAATACTCTCTCAAGCCCTATCTTCCACTGATACGACTCTACGCACGCTTAGTGTTCGCTTTACCTAGAACAAGTATGAAACTAGAAGTACTTTGTAGGTGTTGTTGGAAAGGTTTGCAAGATAATAAAGAGCATGTAAATATAAACTAGGGGTTGTTTAAATAAATATGCAAGAAAGTAAATATAGCGAGTGTGGAAAAGTGGTGGTAGGAGTTGTGAAATTGTCCCTAAACAATTGACTATGTTACTAGACCGGTAATCACTATTGCAATTCTATTTGAGGGAGAGGCATAAGCTAACATACTTTCTCTACTTGGATCATATGCACTTATGATTGGAACTCTAGCAAGCATCCGCAACTACTAAAGATCCATTAAGGTAAAACCCAACCATAGCATTAAAGTATCAAGTCCCCCTTATCCCATACACAACAATCCCCTTACTCGGGTTTGTGTTTCAGTCACTCACGCAACCCACTATAAGCGAATCATAAACGCATTGCAACACCCTACAGCCGGAATCCCTCACGCTTGCGTGACACGGAGGGAATAATAGGACAACACCAATAATAAAACATGCAACTCAAACCAATCATAGCAATTCATCAATCACCAATAGGACAACAAAAATCTACTCAGACATCATAGGATGGCAACACATCATTGGAAAATAATATGAAGCATAAAGCACCATGTTCAAGTAGAGGGTACAGCGGGTTGCGGGAGAGTGGACCGCTGGATATAGAAGGGGGAAGGTGATGGAGATGTTGGTGAAGATGACGGCGGTGTTGGTGAAGATCTCGCTGATGATGATGGCCCCCGGCAGCGCTCCGGTGCCACCGGAAGCAAGGGGGAGAGAGGGCCCTTCTTCTTCTTCTTCCTTGACCTCCTCCCTAGATGGGAGAAGGGTTTTCCCTCTGGTCCTTGGCTCCCATGGCTTGGGAGGGGCGAGAGCCCCTCCGAGATTGGATCTATCTCTCTGTTTCTGCATTCTCAGATTCTACCCCTTCACTGTTTCTTTAATATCCGGAGATCCGTAACTCAGGTTGGGGTGAATCTTTCGCCCAGATTTTTCTCATAAAATTAGCTTTATTGTGGCAAAGGAAGGGCATCAACCGCCTTACGGGTGGCCCACGAGAGTCCAGGGCGCACCCAGGGGGTGGGCGCGCCCCCTGTCTCGTGGCCACCTCGGACACTGTTCGCGTTGATTCTTCCTCCGGAAAATCCCAAATATTCCAAAATAATTCTCCGTCCATTTTTATCCCGTTTGGATTCCGTTTGATATTGGTTTTCTGCGAAACATAAAAATGCAACAGACAGGAACTGGCACTGGGCACTGGATTAATATGTTAGTCCCAAAAATAGTATAAAAAGTTGCCAAAAGTATATGAAAGTTGAATAATATTGGCATGGAACAATCAAAAATTATAGATACAACGGAGACGTATTAGCATCCCCAAGCTTAATTCCTGCTCGTCCTCGAGTAGGTAAATGATAAGAAAAGATAATTTTTGATGTGGAATGCTACCTAGCATAATCTTGATCATATGTCTAATCATGGCATGTAAGTATTAAGACACGAGTGATTGAAAGCAATAGTCTATCATTTGACATAAAAACAATAATACTTCGAGTGTACCAATAAAGGAATCATGTCTTTTCAAAACAACTAGGCCAAAGCAAGCTTATCCCTACAAAATCATATAGTTTGGCCATGCTTCATTTTCGTCACACAAAAATGTCCCCATCATGCACAACCCCGATGATGAGCCGTGCAATTGGTTCATACTTTTTAACGCGCTTCAGCTTTTTCAACCCTCACGCAATACATGAGCGCAAGCCATGGATATAGAACTATAGGTGGAATAGAATATAATGATGGAGGTTATGTGGAGAAGACAAAACAGGAGAAAGTCTCACATTGACGCGGCTAATCAACGGGCTATGGAGATGCCCATCAACTGATATCAATGTGAGGAGTAGGGATTGCCATGCAACGGATGCACTAAGAGCTATAAATGTATGAAAGCTCAACAAAAGAAACTAAGTGGGTGTGCATCCAACTTGCTTGCTCATGAAGACCTAGGGTATTTGATGAAGCCCATCATTGGAATATACAAGCCAAGTTCTATAATGAAAATTCCCACTAGTATATGAAAGTGACAACATAGGAGACAATCTATATGAAAAACATGGTGCTACCTTGAAGCACAAGTGTGGAAAAAGGATAGTAACATTGCCCCTTTTTTCTTTTTTTCTTCTTTTTTTCTTTTTTTGGGTGGGCTTCTTTGGCCCCCTTTTTTTATTTAGGCTTCTTTGGCCTTTCCCTTTTTTTCCTTTTTTTCTTTTTTTATGGGGCAATGCTCTATAATGATGATCATCACACTTTTATTTACTTACAACTCAATCTTACAACTTGATACTAGAACAAGATATGACTCTATATGAATGCTTCCGGCGGTGTACCGGGATGTGCAATGATCTAGCGTAGCAATGGCATAAAAAAAGGACAAGCCATGAAAATATCATGCTAGCTATCTTACGATCATGCAAAGCAATATGACAATAAATGCTCAATCATGTATATGATGATGATGAAAGTTGCATGACAATATATCTCGGAATGGCTATGGAAATGCCATGATAGGTAGGTATGGTGGCTGTTTTGAGGAAGATATAATGAGGCTTATGTGTGATAGAGTGTATCATATCATGGGGTTTGGATGCACCGGCGAAGTTTGCACCAACTCTCGAGGTGAGAAAGGGCAATGCACGGTACCGAAGAGGCTAGCAATGATGGAAAGGTAAAAGTGCGTATAGTCCATGGACTCACATTAGTCATAAAGAACTCATATACTTATTGCAAAAGTTTATTAGCCCTCGAAGGAAAGTACTACTACGCATGCCCCTAGGGGGATAGATTGGTAGGAAAAGACCATCGCTCGTCCCCGACTGCCACTCATAAGGAAGACAATCAAAGAAACACCCCATGCTTCAAATTTGTCACACAACGGTTACCATACGTGCATGCTACGGGACTTGCAAACCTCAACACAAGTGTCTCTACAATCCATAACCACCCACTAGCATGACTCTAATATCACCATCTTTATATCGCAAAACTATTGCAAGGAATCAAATATATCATATTCAGCGATCTACAAGTTTATGTAGGATTTTATGACTAACCATGTGAATGACCAATTCCTGTCATCTCTCTAAATTGATATAAGTGAAGCAAGAGAGTTTAATTATTTCTACAAAAGATATGCCCACGCTCTAACAAATATAAGTGAAGCAAAAGAGCATTCTACAAATGGTGGTTTTCTATGTGGAGAGAAATAGACAATCCAGACTTCAAATGATATAAGTGAAGCGCATGAAGCATTCTATAAAGCCATACTCAAAAGATTTAAGTGAAGTGCAATGAGCATTCTATAAATCAACCAAGGACTATCTCATACCAGCATGGTTCATAAAAGAAAAATTAAAACTAAATGCAAAAGACGCTCCAAGACTTGCACATAATGCATAAACGAAACGAATACGAAAACATACCGATACTTGTTGAAGAAAGTGGGGATGCCTTCCGGGGCATCCCCAAGCTTAGACGCTTGAGTCTCCTTGAATATTTACTTGGGTTTCCTCAGGCATCCCCAAGCTTGATCTCTTTCCTCTCTTCCTTTTCCTCATATAGAAACCTCCTCGTTTAGACACTTCATCTACACAAAACTTCAACAGAAAACTCGGTAAGATCCGTTAGTATAATAAAGCAAATCACCACTCTAAGTACTGTTGCAAACCAATTCATATTTTGTTTTTGCATTGTTTCTACTGTAATATAAATTTTTCATGGCTTAATCCACTAATATAAATTGATAGTTTCATCAAAACAAGCAAACTATGCATCAAAAACAGAATCTGTCAAAAACAGAACAGTCTGTAGCAATATGAACATCCACCATACTTATGGTACCCCAAAAATTCTACCAAAATTAGGAAACATAAACAAGTTGTATATCAAGACGTTGTGAAAGGAATCAGAACCAATTGACGTTCCAGCTAAAAAATGTAAAATCGCGCACTACAGCCAAAGTTTCTGTCCTGCACCGTACAAACCAACAAGCATTGTAAACATCCTAAAGGCAAACCTTGGCACATTATTTTTATAATACAATGGAATTATACAAGGGGATAATTATTTTTGTTGAAAAGTTTCTGTAATCAAGATTCACAAAGTTTCCGTGAGCATGAACAAAGTTCAAGGCTAGCTCCCACTTCAACAATGCTTGTCTTTCTCACTTTCACTTTCCTTTTTGAAAAGTTTTTAGGTTCCCCTCTTTATTTTTTTGTTTTTAAACTATCAACAGAAATAAATGAATCTCTAAAACTTCCGGGTTGTCTCCCTGGCAGTGCTTTCTTTAAAGCCATTAAGCTAGGCATTTAGTGCTCAAGTAATGAATCCACCCGGATACCAAGGTATATCAAAGCCAATTTTAATTAATAATGATTTTTAATTTAGTACCGAGCACAAAGTAATATATATCATGCAACAACGAAGTCTAACTCTCTTCCTATGCATTGGCATGTCATAAAAGAATAATTCATGCATACATAGTAAAGGCCAATGGATAGTATAAACAGTTTCTTTCAATTTTATCGTATTGGAAACATAGAGAGGTGGAGATATAGTTCCTCTCTCATAATAATTGCGAGTAGAAGCAGCAAGCACATGCATATTACATTCATCAAAATCATCATGTGCAATGGTAAAAGGCAACCCATCAATATAATCCTTAATAAGCACAAAGTTCTCCGATATAGTGTAGTAGGGAGAATTCAAAAAGATAATAGGACTATCATGCGTGGGTGCAATAGCAACAATTTCATGTTTAACATAAGGAACTATAGAAAGTTCATCTCCATAAGCATAATTCATATTGGCATCTTGGCCACAAGCATAGCAAGCATCATGAAAAAGGGATATTTCAAGAGAATCAACGGGATCATAGCAATCATCATAGCAATCATCCTTCGGTAAGCACGAAGGGGAATTAAACAATGTATGAGTTGAAGAGTTACTCTCATTAGAAGGTGGGCATGGGTGATCAGTCCGCTCTTCCTCCTTTTGTTCTTCGCTCTCCTCATCATCTTTTTCATCCAATGAGCTCACAGTTTCATCAATTTCTTCTTCCATAGCTTCCGGCAAAATATTAGTCTCTTCTTGGACAGCGGATAATTTCTTCATAAAAGCAGTGATATAGTAATTGTATTCATAATTTTCATAGCAATATCTAAGTATAGCAAGATTTTCAGGCCTATAAACACCATCATCATCAAAAGCTTCATACTTTTCAAACAAAGATTCAATTTCATAAGCAGCCTTAAAAGCAACAAATTCTTCTATTTGTTCCACATCATAGTAATCATATCTACCATTAGCATAAGAAGCTAAGGTTTCGTTATCATTAAATTTGCATGAAAAGGGAAGGTGTGGAGCCTTCATCCTAGAGCAACAAGTAATATCATATCTCAAGCATAGATCCCGGGCATACCAACACAACATAATAAATTGATCCCATAATAGTTTCCCTTTTTGTGTCGAGCGATAATCCCTAAAGTATTCACGTTGATCCAACGTGTCTCCCATTATAAAGTTGAATGGGGTTTTCTCAGGATTATCAAAGTAGTACATAATATCTTTCACATAATTAGAATCGGGGGTTTTAGGAGTTACCCCATCTCTATGAGTAGCAAGTACACCTAATTTTTTTGGTATTTCGTGTTCCATATCCATAACTAAAGATAGAGAACAACTTAGAACAGCAAATAAAAATTACTTAGTGATAAAGCAAACAAGCACACACGAGAATATTCACCCCACGCTATGACTCCCCGGCAACGGTGCCAGAAAAAGGTCTTGATAAACCACAAGTGTAGGGGATAATTGTAGCCTCTTTTGATAAGTAAGAGTGTCGAACCCAACGAGGAGCTAAAGGTAGAACAAATACTGTCTCAAGCCCTATCTGCCACTGATACGACTCTACGCACGCTTAGTGTTCGCTTTACCTAGAACAAGTATGAAACTAGAAGTACTTTGTAGGTGTTGTTGGATAGGTTTGCAAGATAATAAAGAGCATGTAAATATAAACTAGGGGCTGTTTAAATAAAGATGCAAGAAAGTAAATATAGCGAGTGTGGAAAAGTGGTGGTAGGAGTTGTGAAATTGTCCCTAAGCAATTGACTATGTTACTAGACCGGTAATCACTATTGCAATTCTATTTGAGGGAGAGGCATAAGCTAACATACTTTCTCTACTTGGATCATATGCACTTATGATTGGATCTCAAGCAAGCATCTGCAAGTACTAAAGATTCATTAAGGTAAAACCCAACCATAGCATTAAAGTATCAAGTCCCCTTTATCCCATACGCAACAATCCCCTTACTCGGGTTTGTGTTTTAGTCACTCACGCAACCCACTATAAGCGAATCATAAACGCATTGCAAAACCCTACAGCGGGAATCCCTCACGCTTGCGCGACACGGAGGGCACAATAGGACAACATCAATAATAAAACATGCAACTCAAACCAATCATAGCAATTCATCAATCACCAATAGGACAACGAAAATCTACTCAGACATCATAGGATGGCAACACATCATTGGAAAATAATATGAAGCATAAAGCACCATGTTCAAGTAGAGGGTACAGCGGGTTGCGGGAGAGTGGACCGCTGGATATAGAAGGGGGAAGGTGATGGAGATGTTGGTGAAGATGACGGCGGTGTTGGTGAAGATCGCGGTGATGATGATGGCCCCCGGCACCGCTCCGGCGCCACCGGAAGCAAGGGGGAGAGAGGGCCCCTTCTTCTTCTTCTTCCTTGACCTCCTCCCTAGATGGGAGAAGGGTTTCCCCTCTGGTCCTTGGCTCCCATGGCTTGGGAGGGGCGAGATCCCCTCCGAGATTGGATCTATCTCTCTGTTTCTGCGTTCTCAGATTCTACCCCTTCACTGTTTCTTTAATATTCGGAGATTCGTAACTCCGATTGGGGTGAATCTTTCACCCAGATTTTTCTCGTAAAATTAGCTTTATTGCAGCAAAAGAAGGACATCAACCACCTTACGGGTGGCCCACGAGAGTCCAGGGCGCGCCTAGGGGGGTGGGCGCGCCCCCCTGTCTCGTGGCCACCTCGGACACTGTTTCGCGTTGATTCTTCCTCCAGAAAATCCCAAATATTCCAATATAATTCTCCATCGGTTTTTATCCCGTTTGGATTCCGTTTGATATTGGTTTTCTATGAAACATAAAACATGCAACACAGGAACTGGCACTGGGCACTGGATCAATATGTTAGTCGCAAAAATAGTATAAAAAGTTGCCAAAAGTATAAGAAAGTTGAATAATATGGGCATGGAAAAATAAAAAAAATTATAGATACGACGGAGACGTATCAACCATCACTCGCTGGGTCGAGCTGGTGAAGGCGTCATCAAGCCCTACTTGTGTTGAACACGGACGTGTCGTCCGTTCGGCACTAGATCGGGAGTTCGCAAGACGGATCGCGATTGGAAGGCGAAGACGTTCGACTACATCAACAGTGTTTCTTAACGCTTCCGCTTAGCGATCTACAAGGGTATGTAGATGCAATCTCCCCTCTCGTAAATGTTCATCTCCTAGATTGATCTTGGTGAGCGTAGGAAATTTTTTGTTTCCCATGCAACGTTCCCCAACAAGTAGTACAATGTTTTTCATGTAGAGAGTCTCCTATTTTGTCACTTTTATATACTAGTGCAAATATTTCATTATAGAGTTAGATCCACACCCACTTAGTTTTCATATTGAGCATTCATACACTTATAGCTCTTAGTGCATTTGTTGCATGGCAATCTCTATTCCTGCATTGATATCAATTGATGGGCATCTCCATAGCCCATTGGTTAGCCACGTCAATGTGATATTTCCTTACTCTTTGTCTTCTCTATATTTACCTCTATCATCGTACTATATTCCACCAATAGTGCTATATCCATGTCTTGTGCTCATGTATTGCGTGAGGATCGTAAAAGCTGAAGCGCGTTAAAAAGTATGAACCAATTGCTCAACTTGTCATCGGGGTTGTGCATGATAAATACTTTGTGTTGAGAAGACATAGCGTCACAAGAATATATGATTTTGTAGGGATAGCTTTCTTTAGCATTGATATTTGAAAGACATGATTGTTTGTTGGGATGCCTGAGTATTGATGTCCTTATGTCAAATTATAGATTATTTCTTTGAATCACTCATGTCTTAATATTCATGCCATGATTAGATATATGATCAAGATTATGCTAGGTAGCATGCGAGATAAAAAATTATCTTTTTATCATTTACCTACTCGAGGACGAGCAGGTATTAGGCTTGGGGATGCTGATACGTCCCCGTCGTATCTATGATTTTTTGTTGTTTCATGCCGTCATTATAAAACTTTCACATATTTTTGGCAACATTTTACATGATTTATTGGACTAACATATTGATACAGTGCCTAGTGCCAGTTCCTATTTGTTGCATGTTTTTTGTTTCTCAAAATATCCATACCAAACAAAGTCCAAAGGCGATAAAAATTTATGGAGAATTATTTTGGAATATTTGTGATTTTTGGGAGGTGGAATCAACGCCAATGGGGGTCCACAGCCACCACGATACACCTGGGCGTGCCCAGGGCCCAGGGGTGCCCAGGTGGGTTATGCCCTCCGCGTAAGTCGGTTGGAGCTCTACTTTGGGTGCAAGGAAGCTTATGTCCAGAAAAAAATCGTGTTAAAATCTTAGCGCAATCGAAGTTACGGATCTCCGGAAATATAAGAAACGGTTTTCGGCCACAAAACTGAAACGCGAAACAGAAGAGAACAGAGAGGGAGATCCAATCTCGGAGGGGCTCTTGCCCCTCCGCCACATCGAGACCATGGACTAAAGGGGGAACTCTCCTCCCATTTATAGGAGGAGGCCAAGGAAGAAGAAGAAGGAGGGGCGTCTGATACGTCCATTTTGCATCATGCTTTGATATTGATATTTATTGCATTATGGGTTGTTATTACTCATTATGTCACAATACTTATGCCTTTTCTCTCTTATTTTACAAGGTTTACACGAAGAGGGTGAATGCCGACAGCAAGAATTCTGGGATGGAAAAGGAGCAAATATTAGACACCTATTCTGCACAACTCCAAAAGTCCTGAAACTCCATGGAACTTATTTTTGGAATTAATAAAAAATACTGAGCGAAGAAATACCAGAAGGGGCCACCCACCATCCACGAGGGTGGGGGCGCACCCTACCCCCGTGGGCACTCCCCCTGCCTCGTGGGCCACCTGGCAGGCCCCCGGTGCCCATATTTGGCTATATGAAGTCTTTCGCCCTGGAAAAAATGAGGTAGAAGCTTTCAGGACGAAACACCGCCACCACGAGGCGGGACCTTGGCGGAACCAATCTAGGGCTCCGGCGGAGCTGTTCTGCCGGGGAAACAACCCTCCAGGAGGGGGAAATCTCCACCATCGTCATCACCATCGATCCTCTCATCGGGAGGGGGTCAATCTCCATCAACATCTTCACCAGCACCATCTCCTCTCAAACCCTAGTTCATCTCTTGTATCCGATCTTCGTCTCAAAGCCTCAGATTGCTACCTGTGGGTTGCTAGTAGTGTTGATTACTCCTTCTAGTTGATGCTGTCGGATTTAGGGTTCCGACAGACCCTTGAGGTTCGAACACTAGGGTGCACGCGGAGGTTTCGCCTTCTACCTACCTGTTCCTCGCCGAATTGCTAGGATCTAAACTACGAGAAGAACAACACAAGAGACACAGGGTTTATACTGGTTCAGGCCACCATTGTGGTGTAATACCCTACTCCAGTGTGTGGCGTGGTGGATTGCCTCTTGGGCTGATGATGAACAATATAAGGAAGAACAGCCTCGCGAGGGTTTGTTCTTGTGGTGGTGTTGTCACTTTGGAAGGTTCGATTCTGGATGCCTATCTTATCTCCAGCTTCCTATGCCCATCCTTCTACCCTGTGGGTGGCTAGTCCTATTTATAGGCGAAGGCCCTGGGCCTCTTCCCAAATATTGAGCGGGAAGGGCGCCAACAATCGGCCAATTTGAAGGGGAACATCTAGTACACTTATCCTGACTAAAGTTGGTCCTCGCCCGTCAAAGGCTCTGGTGGTGAAGCCGACTTGGGCTCCACGGTGACCTCCATCCTGCCCGTTGGACTGGTCTTGGTCTTGTTGCACCGAAATGGATGCCTTTGCTTGATGCTCTCGCCTGCGCTTGCTCCCCTTGCACCAAAGAGGAAAGAAGGACACAGCACGGGCTGGCGCCCGTCCGGCGCCCTTGGTCGTCATGGCTTGCGTCATGGGCACCTCGCGAGGTACCCTGCCTTGAACTCTCCGCCTCCTCGTGAGCCAGCCTAATGAGGCCGTGCCTGAGGAAGCTCCTTGTCGTCCGCCCCGTGAGGCTTGGCCCCTCGCGAGGGTCTTGAGCTTGTGTTGCTGAAGATGGGCCGTGCTGGGCCTCCTTTGAGCCACGCCGCAGGCCGCAGGCAGGCAAGTCTGGGGACCCCCGTTCCCAGAACGCCGACAATAGCCCCCGGGCCCAAGGCGCGCCCGGACTTGGCCGAGCAGAGAGGCGAAAGGGCAAGTGCGAAGCATCGCGGGCCCTAACAGCCTGCGGCCTTGGGCGCCGCGTGGCGGTTGATTGGACGCAGGTGGCACTGTTCCCCGACGCCTCCTCATTTGGTGCCAGGCTAGGCGGACTTGCAGTTGTACACAACCACTCCCCTTTCCACTCATGCGCCCTCTGTCCTTCCTCCTTTCAAACTCCAGCTTCTGCTTCGAAGCCAATCTCGAACCTTTCCTACCCTCCTTCCGTCGCCATGGCTCCGACAAAGAAGGGGAGAGGGAAGGGACCCATGCCTTCGCCTTGCCCGCCGCCGCCGGTGGCCCCCGTCGTGGACCGCTCGATCATAGTCAATCGAGAGGGCCTGGGCAAGGTTAGTTCGGCCCTGGCCACCATCTTCAATGAATGCGGGAGGACGACGGCCTGGCCCGCGTCTCAGTTCTCCATCGATAGGATAATCACCGAGGTCCCTTATTTCGTCGACGCCCTGTGGGCGGGGCTAATTCCCCCCTTTTCGGATTTCTTCAACGTCGTGCTCTCCCATTATCAGATCCACATGATGCATCTGGGTCCTGACTCCATTACTCTTTTGGCGGTCTTTGCCTTCGTTTGCGAGGCTATGGTTGGCATCATCCCTTCGGTCGCCCTGTTGCACCACTTCTTCGCTCTGCACCTCGTCGACCCTGCCCAATGCTCGGGATGCGCGAGCTTCATCGCTGCACCCGAGACGGCGGCCTTAGGGATTGACTTTGGTCTTCCTTCGCCCGCGCCTGGGTTCCGCGAGCGGTGGCTGTATGTGGACGTGGGGGTGCCCAGCCCCTGCTGTCGAAGCCGACTTCGCTTGCTGTCCCCAATTCGGGCTGGGGCCAGGAGACGCTCACAAGCCCCCAGCTCTTCTTCATCTGGCGTTGCTTCGAGTGCTTGAGATCGCTTGACGTGACGGCGCCCAAGGTGGTGAAGGAGTTCCTGCTACGCCGAGTCGCCCCTCTCCAGCGCCACTCTCGCTGAATGTGGGCCTTCAACGGGCGCGGGGATCGTATGAGGCTCCAGGAAGAGGACCTGACGCCTGAAGCGTTGAGGAAGGTACTCTTGGTTCTGATTGGGGACCCCAACCCTGGCAGCATCCAGCAAGGGGGGCCTTGCTGTACCTCTGTTCGGGCAGGAGAGACTTCGTGAATCAGATGCCCGTTTTCGACAAATGGGGACCGCGCCCCGTCGGCCTCCAGGGGCCTCACGAGAATCCAGTGACAGTGGCCGCCCTTTCAATTGGTCGAGGCGGTTCTTCCTCAAGTGGCGGAGCAGGGAGGCATGAACCTCCGGAGACCGAGGGTGCCCCCGCCGGGGCGACAGCACCGGGTAGCGCTCAAGAGGGAGCGTCTCCTGAGGCCCGTGCTGCCGAGGCTGAGGGCGGTGAGCAGCCGCCTGCAGCACCCGGGGCCGAGGCCTCCGAGGCCCCGGCCGATTTTCTTGGCCAGGCGACCGGCGGCGCGCATCAGGCAGACACCCCTAACGCGGGTCATCTTGACGTTCCCTCCTCGTCGCAGGCTGACCCCTGCGCTCAAATCATGGGCTGCTTCTGCGTGGACTTTGATGCCCTCCGGAAGAGAAGGGAGGCCCTGGGCGACGATTACCCTTGTCGCCTGCTGAAGCGTAGAAAGTACTTCTCCATCAATGAGTAAGCCTTCTCCCTTCCTAGCTCCAGATTCTTCTGCTGCCCTTCCTGAAGCTTGCTCCGCAGGGCCCTTCCTCCCGAGCTTACGGAGATGACTGAGGAGCCATCCCCCTGCTTCCGCCTTCTTCACCGTCTCCGGTCGCTCCGAGCAGTAGAGCCCTTGTGGTGAGGTCGGTCGAAGAGACGAATCACCCCGAGGCACAACGCGGCCCCGCGCGCCTCATGACCTTCCTTCGCGAGCCTTCTCGGGGCATAGCCAGCCTGCCGTGGGCTTCTCATCTGGTCGTGGACAGTGATTGGCTGGGGTACTCCCAGCGCTCTTCACTTGGGGATGGACTGGCCCCACGCCGGGCTCCTGGCGAGGCGCGCCCGGTCGCCTCAAGGGCGCCAGCCCCCAGCCCGGAGGGGGAGCGCTAATCAGTGCCCCCGGCGCTTGCTTGGGGCAGATGACGGCGTGGGAGACGTGTTTGAGCGCGCTCGGGAGCGTCACGCTCTTCGCCAAGGGTTCCTTCGAAGGGAGGCTAACGTGGTGAGCCTGCTTGGTGAGGAGCTTGTTGATGAAGACGCGCGCCTTGAGGCCGAGGGCCTGCGCTTGGTCGCTTAGAGGCACGAGCTGGAGGTGGCGGTCGCCCTCGCGCGCCGCCAACGCGATCTTGACGATGAGGAGGCCAAGGCATCACTGGCGGCCTCTCGGGTGGCCCGTTCCCAGGCCGTCGAGGAAGCCCGGGAAGCTGACCAGCGGCGAGAGGCGACAGAAGAGCGGGCACGGGAACTCCTGGCCCGGTGCCGCTCACTGGAGGAGCAGGTGGAGCTGCACGAGGCGGCACTCGCGTCGATGAAGGTGACTTTCGGTGACCCAGCGGAGCTCCAGAAGCGTGAGGAAGCACTGCCGCTGGAGGCTGCCGAACGCGCACGTGAGTACGAACGCCTGGAGACAAGGGAGCACTTGGTGAAACAAGAGGAGAATGATGTCGCTGCGCGGGAAACCCGTGCCTTGGAGGAGATCGGACGTCGGGTGGCAACGGCGCACTCGAGCCTCGAGCGCGAGTTTGAGAAGAGGCTGCCGCTCATCTGGACCGAGGCTGAAGGTAGGACCACCGCCCTGAGGACCAAGCTGGAGGGAGCGACGCGGCGGGTTGATGCCTTGCGGGCCGCACTTGAAGTGGCGCAGGGGGAGTCGACTACTTCTCGTGCCGAGGTGCTTCTTCTTCACCAATGGTTGGACGAGGCTGAGGCCGTTGCGCGCCGGAATGCGGACGAGATACGCCAGCGGCGGCTCCTGGAACATGAGCACGCCCCCATGCTCACCACGCTTCGGGAGAGAGCCAACGCGGCCTTGGGAAACATCTGCGAGGCGGCCATTGGCGCACCGCATGCAACCAACTACGCTGGCAACCTTCAGTTCTTGACCGACATCGTGACGCAGCTGAAGGCGCGGTCAGTCAGGGCCAATAGGTTGGTGGAGGAAAGGAGCCGCGCCCTGCTCGGGCGCGCCTTCTCCCGTGTCTTCAGCCATCTCTAGAACATGGATCCTCACTTCGACTTTGACGCCGCCATCGCCCTAGTTCCCCAGGCCGTCCGGGGTGACCTGGCGGACTGGGTGGAAGACAATGTGGACGCTCTTGTCAGGGCCTTCGCTTCAGACGATGATCACGCGATCGTGGCCGCCGACGAGGGCGGCGTGGTGAACGGCCCTGACGCCGCCGGCGACAACGCAAAGGGCGATGGCGAGGCCAGCGACGCCAGCGACAGTTCGGGTGGTGCTCCTGAGGATGCATTGGGGGGTTTATCCGACTGACCGCGCATTGCTCCTGTTTCCTTACCCTGCATGAATAGAACCCAGGCTTTTCGACCTGCCGATTGTAAGAGCATTTTGGGAGGGGGTGCCCCTCATGTAAAGCTTATGTTCAGCGTACTAATGGGTGATGTATCGCCCACGTGCCCGTGCCAAGTGGTTGGCTAGGTGAAGAACCAGATGGCTAGTTTACCTCTGTCCCGTGCGGGTCCTGAGATAATACGCGGGAGGCCGTGGTGTCTCGAATGCCTCTTGATCGAATCCATAGGATCTGCAGTGAAAAAGCCTCCTGAGAGGATATGGCGGCGGCAGTCTGGGCTACACGCAAGCTAGGCCAGACCCGACTCGCGAGGGGCACATGAGGGGAGGCAGCTGAGGCGAGGTCGCAACTGAAACGCGAGAGATTGCTCGAACGAGACTAAGCACCCCTTCCCCGAACACACGCAAATCTCAAATTCGAATCCAACTTAAATCCAGCGGGGGAAAGCAACAACCAAGGTAAAAGCAATGAAGGCAGAAAAGGCCGCATCCGGCACCTAATCTAGTCTTGGACGTCTTCTCACCAGCGCGGAGCTAAGTGCTGCCACTGGGCGTGGGAGGGAGCCCCAGGGCCTGAGGCCGGCACCCCTAAGACTCTGGGGCGTGTACAACCCCACTCATTATTACGTGAGAGTGTCACGGGGCGGCGAGCTTCACAGGTGTTGGGCCTTCTTCACAGGTACTGGCCTTGCATCATATCGCCAGACGAGGGCCCCGCCTTGCGCCACACTCTAGTGCCATCAACGACGACCGGAAACCAGGACGCTGCCGATGGGGTAGAGCGGTCGCCAGCGGTTCCCCCGACGACCACGGGTCCTCCGCCAGGGGCAGGCCCTGAGGCGCCGCCCCAGCGGAGGGCCTACCTCCTGGGAACGCCTTGCTCCGAACGCTGCGGTGGTGATGTCGGATCTCGGCCCCTCCCCTGCAACCCCCGATGCCCTCCTCCTGAGGGGTAGGAGGCTGCAGGAGTGGGGCAGCTGCTCGATGCGGCGACCTGCATCTCCTGCGACCCATGATTAGCGTATGCCTGCTCCTGAGGAATTAGCGGTACCCGATAATCGTTGCTTCCAGTGTGGCCGGTGGGGTCGCCCCAGGGCTCCTGGAAGAGCTCAGCTTCTGGTGCCTCGTCCCCCCAGCTTGGGCTGAGGAGCGAGCCTTGTTCGCCCTCGCGCGGGTGCCCTTGGTCCAACATGCGGGGCACGTACTCTTCGGGGGCCGCCACCCCGAAGGCGATGTCATAATGCTCCACGCGCCATGCAGCTCTGCTTGATGTGCCAACCTGGGGGTGTTAACACGGCGGCCCACTGGGGCCGTGGGTTGTGATGAGTCCTTCTTTGCCAATGGGGAGCGGAGTCAGTGCAGCCGCTGGCTCGGTGCCGACGGCTTCATTGGTGTCGGGGTAGCCTTGGAGCCCGCGGGCGCGCGTGGGGCCCCCGCGCGGGCTGCTCTGGGCCTGAGACGGGAGTTGAGTGCAGAAGGGGTTAGCCCCCGAGGCGGCGAAGCCCAGGAGCTCTGCCACCCGCTCTAGTAGCACGTCACGGCCGCCTTCCAGCAGCCTGCACTGCAGCAGCTCTCGGGCCACCATGAGCGCAGCCCTTGAGTTCGCCTGCTCCCGGCGAGTGTACGGCATCGTGGCCGCGGCGTGGTTGGAGGCTCTTGCTGCCGACCTCGTCTGTCGCAGCGTGAGAGCTGTCGGGGTCTGCCCGCATCGCCCTCGACCCGCAGCGCCTTGTGGACCGCGAGCTGCCTGGGGCGTTGGGTCGCCCGGGGCGAGCGGCTCTGCATCGGCGGGCCAAGCTGTCCAGGGGGCAGGGTTGCCCGCTTGGTCGCCGGACATGGTGATGACGATGCGGCGGGACATGAAGTGGCGGAAGGTGGATCTCGGCGCACCCCTACCTGGCACGCCAAATGTCGGATTTAGGGTTCCAGCAGACCCTTGAGGTTCGAACACTGGGGTGCGCGCGGAGGTTTGGCCTTCTACCTACTTGTTCCTCGCCGAATCGCTAGGATCTAAACTACGAGAAGAACAACACAAGAGACACAGGGTTTATACTGGTTCAGGCCACCATTGTGGTGTAATACCCTACTCTAGTGTGTGGCGTGGTGGATTGCCTCTTGGGCTGATGATTAACAATACAAGGAAGAACAGCCTCGCGAGGGTCTGTTCTTGTGGTGGTGTTGTCCCTTTGGAAGGGTCGATTCTGGATGCCTATCTTATCTCCAGCTTCCTATGCCCATCCCTCTACCCTGTGGGTGGCTAGTCCTATTTATAGGCGAAGGCCCTTGGCCTCTTCCCAAATATTGAGCGGGAAGGGCGCCAACAATCGGCCAATTTGAAGGGGAACATCTAGTACACTTATCCTGACTAAAGTTGGTCCTCGAATGTCAAAGGCTCTGGTGGTGACGCCGACTTGGGCTCCATGGTGACCTCCATCCTGCCGTTGGACTGGTCTTGGTCTTGTTGCACCGAAATGGATGCCTTTGCTTGATGCTCTCGCCTGCGCTTGCTCCCCTTGCATCAAAGAGGAAAGAAGGACACTGCGCGGGCTGGCGCCCGTCCGGCACCCTTGGTCATCATGGCTTGCGTCATGGGCACCTCGCGAGGTACCCCGCCTTGAACTCTCCGCCTCCTCGTGAGCCAGCCTGACGAGGCCGTGCCTGAGGAAGCTCCTTGTCATCCGCCCCGCGAGGCTTGGCTCCTCGCGAGGGTCTTTAGCTTGTGTTGCTGAAGATGGGCCGTGTTGGGCCCCCTTTGAGCCACGCCGCAGGCCGCAGGCAGGCAAGTCTGGGGACCCCCGTTCCCAGAACGCCGACAAATGCTAGTTGGTTTATTCGGTGGAAGATCATATGTACAGATCCTATATGCATATTAATACCTCTCTGATCATGAACATGAATATGATTTGTGAGTAGTTACGTTTGTTCCTGAGGACATGGGAGAAGTCTTGCTATGAGTAGTCATGTGAATTTGGTATTCGTTCGATATTTTGATGAGATGTGTGTTGTATTTCCTCTAGTGGTGTTATGTGAACGTCGACTACATGACACTTCACCATTGTTTGGGCCTATAGGAAGACATTGGGAAGTAATAAGCAGATGATGGGTTGCTAGAGTGACAGAAGCTTAAACCCTAGTTTATGCGTTGCTTCGTAAGGGGTTGATTTGGATCCATATGTTTCATGGTATGGTTAGGTTTACCTTAATTCTTCTTTCGTAGTTGCGGATGCTTGCGAGAGTAGTTAATCATAAGGGGGATGCTTGTCCAAGGAAGGGCAGCACCCAAGCACCGGTGCACCCACATATCAGATTATCAAAGTAACGATGGCGAATCATATTGAAGATCTGCAGCTGCATGGCTCCCTCTCCTCCTCTCCTCTCCTCCCACCTGCTCCACCTCTCCTCATGGATCTAGCCAAGGATCCACGCCATGGAAGGGCTCCTGCATTGGGATTTCAACCTTGGCCTTGCAGTGGCCGATCAGGTACGTCGTCGGTTTGGAGAGATAGTGCACTTCTCTCCTTCGCGCAAGACCGAGGAATTTTTCTTGGTTGTATCCTTTTCTTCAGCTTCATTCCCCCTCAATGAGGAATCTATGGGGGTGGCCTTACAATGTTGCATTGGTGGTCATCATCTTGGGTTTAAGGTCTCTAAGATTTTTCAGAGGTCCTTTCATTTTTCTGTGGCCGGGAACAAGGTTGGAAATTTTATTCATGGCCTCAAGGACCGTATCTGGCCTGATTTCATCTGTCATTTCCACCTGTTCAATGGTCGTTTCAATGGTTTCAAGCACTTGGATTCTCGTTGGCATGCGGATGAGAGACTAGAATCTATTGCTCATCGTAGTCCTGTGGCTGTGCGAATTGCTCCTACGGTTTTCACACAACCCTCAGGACATGATCCTCCAACCTCAAATGAGTTGTGCAAATTTGGACTCGTGCCTATCGTTTCAATGGATTTTACTGATAAGAACAGTCATGAAGCATCATGTTCTTTCGAAGCACCACAATCCCATGAGCACGACGTACGTTCCAGGGTGCTTTCGGAATCCGCAGACACGAGCATTCAATGCCCAGAAGAATCTTCGCAGCCTTTACTTCAGATTGGCGCTTTCCATTTTTCATGCAATATCATTTACCCGAAATTGCCGCAAAGTTTCCTTGCGTCGGTGTTCAAATATGCTCCTCCAAATACTTCCTGCCCGCCTTTGCTATCCGAGGCTCATATCACGGATTTATCGCGGGCACGATATAACTCCAAGGAAGTGAATGATTTGGTTCTTGCTTGGGGCGTTCTCTGTGCTAAATGTTTACAATGGGGGCACGACAAATTTAACTGTCACGCCCGGATTATTTGCCTGCATTGTTCGGCCCTAGGGCACAAAGGGATTAATTGTCCGTCTCGGCCTCGGGCTTCTTTAAATGACAGGGCTTTTATGAGTGCATATTCGGATCTTTCAGTAAAATCATCTCACTCTGGGCAGCAAATCAATTATCCCACTGCGGAGCAAACTTACCCGTCTACGACACCCAGAAGCCAACCGCCCTCCACCTTGCGATGTACTGAATGCGGGCACTACGAACACCTGGCGCAATCTTGCTGGCGGCATCGATGGGCCCAACGTTGGCAATGGAGACCAACCCCCCCCATCCACCTTTGACGCCCCGCATTCTCCCCCCTTGCCCGCCCCGCTTCCCAATGCTGCAGAGCGCTCTGCTCTAGCACCACCTCCACCCCTGCAAATCACCACCTCCGCCGCCGCCGTCGACACGAATGCCCCGCCCACCACCATGGCCAACTACCCTGTCAACCCCCTACCCTTCCTTCCGGCTGGCTGGTCCATTGAGCCAGGGCCAGCAGATCGCAAGGTTAGGGCGTACATGGCTGTCAGTCCCATCCCGCCCCTGAACAACAACTTCCTCGCCATTGCTGAGGCCAGACGGTTCGTGCCCCTGCATCTCCGGGAAGATCTTCGCAACACGATTGAGGGCATGCTGCATGAGGCTGGATTGCACACCACCGAGACCTCTGATCATCCGATGGGAGTTGGTATGTTTGCCTTTGCCAATTCTTTCATCCGCGACACTGCAGTAAACACCACTTTCTAGCTTGATGATGAGGATCTAGTGATTTCTTTTGTGTGTCACAATGCCGCTCTTAACATGCGCAACACCACCTATGGTCCTGAACTTTGGCTTATGTACATCGGCTTTCCGGATGATTATCAGACTGATTTCTATCTTCAGCGTTCGGTTGATGATTATGGTAGGCTAGTTTCCTGGAATAGCCCTAAGGCTGATTGCTCTATCGTGCTTATTAAGGTCAGAGTCATTCACATGCGCCTCATACCCAAGAGTATTGTCATCCGTCAGTTAGGTGGAGATAGAGCTTGCTGGACCGCAGCTATTTTCATTCTCCATGGAACTGATTGGAATGCCCATGATCCTGACGTTCCAACAGCTGATGAAGAACCACCTCCAGCTAATGGTGTTCTGCATCCTATGTTTGGAGAGGGCCTCACGGCGGAGCAACTCTACCAACAACAGCTTCAGAACTGGTTGCTTCAAAATGGGATCGGTAATGATCAGGCGCCACACCTGGCTCCTCAGCAGGATGGGCCACAAGATGCCCAGTGGGACCCATGGCCGCAGCCTCCTACTCCTCAAATGCCTGCTGCTCTGGTGAACTTCCAATCATGGCTGGCTGTTCAGGGTCTCCGGGTTCAAGATGGAATTCTTCCTGAAGATAATGTTACTGACAGTTTGAATTTGGTTTGGTATGAAACTGCCTCTTCGGCAAGCACTCAGGGCTCCTCACCTAGTTCCAACGGTCAGATCACCACTCTTTTTGTGGCTCCTCCTGAGACTTTAAATGCCATCAATGTGGATGTTGCAATTTTGGCTACAACCATGAATGTCAGTATCTCTGTTGAGGGCATGGAGCTGGCTACAGTGCTAACTTCAGACTTGATCCCGAGGAACATTTTCACTTCCTATCTCTCAAGGGCCATCTTGTCTGTGGTTGCTACTTTTGGGCCCTGGAGCTCTGGCTATGGGTTGCCTCCACTAGAATTTCAGATAGCACCCTCTCGCTCTATCCTTCAGGTGAATGATCAATCGTCCACTCATCTGTTGTGCTTCTCTTCCCGCATCCTGCAGGCCACACCAACCTCGGTGCATATCAGTGAATTGACGCCAGCTAATGAGCATCCTGCAGATTTGTCATCTGAACATCCTGGTGCTCCCCCAACTGACACTGTTGATAGGACTAATATGATCCTGATGTCCGCAAATGATACCATTGCCCTGGATGCAGATCACACTGCTCTGAGCTTGCTGCCATCAGAAACTTCTCCTATGGGTGCTTTTCCTGCTGTCCCCAGAGTTGGGCCTCCTATGGTCTCTCATAGCCCACTTGAGAATGCCTCTGACTTGGGCCTTGCTCAAGTCATGTCTGACGAGCCGGGACCTTCTGCAGCCCGTCCTCGCCGTTCTAAGCTCAAAGCTCCTTTGGTCACTACGGAAGTTAGATGCAGCACAAGATCGATGCGCTTTGATGGCTTCTGAGTGCCACAAGTATCTGATGCGCGCCCTACTGTATCCGAAGTGAAGCCCAGGGTGATACCTTCTGCTGCTCCGAGCTCCAGCACCGTGGCCATGGATCAGGCACCACCACCAACTCCTCTCCGCACCATGCAGGATATCGGCATCTTTCGTTGCGCTGTCCCGCCTCAAGAGCTCACTGAAGCTGCTCTGCTTGCTTCTGAAGATGTGGCTACCAACCACAATAGCCAGGAAGGCTCCTCTTCGTCTTCAGCTTAACTTCGCGGTCTCTTATGCCACTTTTGCGTAGCTGGAACGTGCTATGTTGGAATGTGCGCGGGTTAAATTCAGACAAAAAGTTATTAGCGTTGTCGAACGCGATCTCTGTTAGTGGTTGTGCCATCGTTTGTTTACAGGAGACTAAAAAACCTGTTATCGATCTAGCGTTTATTAAAACTTGTTGTCCTAAGCGTTTCGATAAATTTGCTTACATTCCTTCTCACGGGGCTTCGGGTGGTTTACTTACAGTTTCAAACAGCTCCATGTTCTCTGGCTCGGTTGTTCTCCAGGAAGATTTTGCTCTGGGAATTCAATTCACTAGCACCATCTCTACCAAAGCATGGACACTTTATAACATCTACGGTCCTTGTACTGGGCCTACTTGGGCCATTTTTACTTAGTGGCTCTATGACAGGGATATTCAGGCAAATGAGGATTACTTGTTTCTGGGGGACTTTAATTACATCAGGGGGCCTGAAAATCGTAACAAGCCAGGTGGTGATGTCAACGAGATGTCCACTTTCAATGATATTATTCGCAAGCTAAACCTAGTCGAATTACCTATTAAGGGTAGACTATACACCTGGAGCAACATGCAACATGATCCACTCCTCGAGCAACTCGACTGGTTTTTCACGTCCATGCACTGGACAAGTATTTACCCCAATACCATGGTTAAACCTCTCCGTAAACCCACATCTGATCACACACCATGTGTTGTCACCATTGAGACAAAAATCCCTCGCGCCAAGCTATTCAGGTTTGAATCCTATTGGCTTATGCACCCGGGCTTCATGGACATGGTTAAACGAGTTTGGGATAAACCCATTGCGGTGCATAATGCTGCCACTGTGCTCTGCTGTAAATTCAAACGTCTCCGACAGGAGCTCAAAGCATGGAGCAAAGGTATCTCACGGCTCTCAGTGGCTATTGAGAACACAAACAAAACATTGGAAGAGTTGGATGGGCTGGAAAATCAGTGGTCTCTCACCCTACCAGAGAGCAATTTTTGCAAGATTATCAAGAATCATCTCCTTCAGCTTTTGGAATATCAGAAACAGTATTGGAAGGAAAGATGTATTGTTCGATGGGTTAAATTTGGTGATGAAAATACCAAGTTTTTTCAAGCAATGGCCACTGATAGATATCGTAAAAATAACATTGCTAATCTGCAAACTACGGATGGGTTAGTTGTGGAAGATCACAATGGAAAGGAGGCCCTGCTTTTCCATGCATATTCAGACAGACTAGGCACCTCTAGCCCAACTCACATGCATTTTGATCTTCTGTCTCTAATCCGGCCCAATGCAAACTTGGATCACCTCACCCTTCCCTTCACGCATGAGGAAATTGACTTGGTAGTCAAAGAGATGCCCGGCGATAGGGCACCTGGTCCGGACGGATTTAGTGGTCTCTTTTTTAAAGCTTGTTGGCCAATCATCAAAAATGACTTCTACTCGTCGTGTCATCAATTCCATGCAGGAACTCTTAATCTCCAGAGCATTAATGAGGGGTTGATTACTCTTATCCCGAAGAATGGATCCCCATCCGCAGTTAATGACTACAGGCCAATCACCCTACTCAATTGCTGCCTTAAGCTCATTACCAAGCTCCTGGCTAACCGGCTCCAAAAAGTCATTCTGCAAATTATCCATCGTAACCAATATGGATTCATTCGTGGGAGATCTATACAAGATTGTCTTGCATGGACATTTCAATACATTCACCAATGCCAAGCCTCCAAGAGACCGATCGTTCTGCTTAAGCTGGATTTCGCCAAAGCTTTCGACACGATCGAGCATGATCCCATGATCAACATTATGAAACATATGGGCTTTAATGACAGATGGCTGTCCTGGATAAAGGCTATTTTTTCCTCGGGCCAATCCTCAGTTTTCTTAAATGGTGTTCCGGGAAGACAGTTCCATTGCAAGCGCGGGGTTAGGCAGGGCGACCCATTATCTCCACTTATCTTTGTGCTGGCGGCCGACTTCCTTCAGTCAGCCATTAATGAAGCTTATAGAGACGGGATAATACAACTTCCTTTTCCAGCCATGGGACAAATGGGTTATCCTATCATCCAATACGCCGATGATACAATTCTACTTATGCCTGCATGCCCTCAGCAAGCCTTGATCATTAAGGACATCCTTACCAGATATGCACAGTCCATCGTCCTTAAAATCAATTTCCACAAGTCCACACTAATTCCCATTGTCGGGGGTTGGGTACGACATATGCCAAAGGATGGCTTATCATGGTGGGAGCGAGTAGAACGTCGCCGGTGCCCGGAAGCGGGATGAGGCGAAGACATGCACACCGACGGATCTTACCCAGCTTCAGGGCTCTCCGAGGAGATAACACCCCTACTGCTGCTCTGCGGGGTCTCCGCATGATCACTATGGCAAAGTGAATACAAGGATGCTCCTAGAGCTGTTTTCTGGAGGTAGGAGAGGGCAAGGCTAGCTCCTTCCTTCCTATATGATCGGGTCTAATACGAGAGAAGCTATCCCCCTTGCATGGGTGCCCCGGGGGGCTTATATAGGCCTGCCCCCCCAGGGATACAATGGTAATCTGGCTGGGCGCGGGTCCCAGTCGTCTGTCTCTCAGGCCGCCGTCTTCTCCGCCGACTACTGGGGCCCGCCGACTGGCGGGCCCCACCGACAGGCCTAGTACTATAGCGGTGCTTCTGATGACACTGGCTTGGTCATGGGGTCATGGCAACAGTGCCGCCGTCTGGCAGATGATCACTGTCGCCACTCCCTGTCTTGTCTGATTAATGGCGCGCGGGGCCCGTGGGAGGGGCCGACCGACTCCAGAGGGCCGACTCCCACAGGTCCGTCTTCGAGGCGCTCTCGCCGTCCTCTGTCCTCCCGCTGACGGGTGGTCCCGCCGTCTCCGGGCCGTACAGGTAGGCCGTCGTGGGCACAGTGCACCGCCGACTGAGGCTGAGGTCAGGGCAGGCATGGCAACAGTGCCGCGCCACGATGGAGATCTCCAGCGACACTGCGTACTGTAGCCACGCCAGCCCCTCGTAGGCGGGGTAGAGATGGCCACGCAATGACCGTACACCGCCCTGCCATCGTGGCGAAGGCAGGAGATGGTTGGAGTCGCGGGCCGACTCCCATAGTTGTCTTATCTTGAAGTCGCCAGCCAAGAGTCGGCTCGACTTGAAGCCGTCCTTTGGACTCGGCTGTGAGGGACAATCGCCGCCGCCTCCCAGGAGGCGGCTCTTCGTCGTGGGGTCTTGAGGGGCACAGTCGGCCCCGATGTTTCGAAAGGTTCTGGGGCTCGGGTTAGCCTACACATGGCCCATTACTCCGACAGTAGTCCCCGAAGCTGGTGAGGCACCGCGGGAGACGCGTCGGGGAGCCTCAGCAGTTTTATTTCTCCGGGGGTGGAATCTCGGCCTCGCTTGCCATCTTCCTCCAGGCCGACTAGCTGGAGTCGGACTCGCAGAAGGCCGTCTTGCCTCTTATAGGGTTTGAACGTCGCGGCGGGGTCCAGGCGGCGTGCCCGATAAGCTTCCGGGCAGCCGCCCATTGCTGGACCGTTGTGTGGCGCCACGTGGCGGAGTCAGTATGCCCACCCACGCGCACGACAGGATAGGACCTCAAGCGGGGCCCGCCACTACCATGCCTCGGCACGCGAGCGGATTTGTCGCGGTCATGCGGACGGTTGGGTTTCCCACGCCATAACTGCACGCAGTTACTGCGTGTGGTAAATCGTGGGGGGCGTGGGGGCCGGGGCGCAGTTAATCCCACGCCCGCCCCATCGGCTTCTCAGCCCTATGAGCCTATAAGTAGACGGGAGGAAGGGAGTGGCGAAGCACGCGCGCCCATCTCCCCTACACCCCTTGCTTCCTTCTTGCTTCTTCTTCCTCTCACCGCCGCCGCACCGAGCCACGCCACGCTTGCGATGATGAGCTCTTCCTCCGCCGCCGCACCTGCTGCCGTGCGCTCCGGCATGTGGGACGGCTCCGAGGTGGACGACAACATCATCGAGTTCCTCCGCAAGACACGTCGCCTCCCCGGCGCGGACCTAGTGCGAGCTCGTGCCGCGCCAGAGAGGGAGATATTGCCGGCGCCGGAGGCGGGCGAGCGGGTCGTATTCCGCTCGCACCTCATGCGCGGCCTGGGGCTGCCGGCGAGCGGCTTCTTCCGCTCCTTCTTGGAGTTCCACAGGCTCCAGCCGCACCACCTTACCCCGAACACGGTGGTGCTACTGGCCGCCTTCACCACCTTGTGCGAAGGCTTCCTCGGTGTTCTCCCCACAATCGAACTGTGGGGAGAGTTCTTTCAATCAAAGCTCGGCACGCACGTCGCCGGCGTGTCATCCCAGTGCGGCGCCTTCATCGCGATGCAGAGGTCGGTGGCCGACAATCCGTTCCCCTGATCCCGCTGATCAAGTTGGTGAAGATGTGGCAGCGTTCTTACTTCTATGTGAAGAACGTCGCCGCAGACGGCGACTAGGTCAACCTGCCGCCTTTCGAAGCCGGCGCACCGGCCAGGAGGCTCCCCAACTGGTCCCACCGGGTCAAGACACTGACTCCCGCCGGTGCCGCCGTCGTCACGCGACTCCGAGTTCTGACGCAGTCGGAGGGCTTGACCGGATCCGACTTGCTAGCCGCCTTCGTGGCGCGCCGAGTCCTCCCGCTCCAAGGCCGGCTTCATCTGATCTGTCAGATGAGCGGCCACCAGGATCCGAGTCGGCTCTACTCCAAGGACATGCCCCACGCGGAGGTGGCGGACATGGTGAACTATATCTCAAACTGCAACCTCACGGCGACTTGGCAGTTCGGCAAGGAGCCGTACTCACGCGCCAACCCCCCACTTGTCGTAAGTCGTCTTTCCTCTTCTTTTGTCTTCTTTGCAGCCGAATCCGACTTCTAATCTTTTTGGTTTTTCTTGAGTCAGAACCCCCTCATCCAACCTTCAGCCGGCACCGCGGGCTCGGCCCGCCAGTTCGTCCCAGATCGAGCGGAGAGCGACATCAACGGCCCGGACTTGGGGGCCGCAGCGATGGAGGTCGACGCCGAAGGAGGAGGAGGAGGAGGCTTCAGGCCGTCGGCCACTTTTGCCGACTGGCCTGATGATGATGCCGAGGGTGAAGCCGCCCCACGCCACCAATCAAGGGCCGGCCAGCCGAGCGCGAGTTCTGCCGCCGGCTTGGGTGGTCAAGGCGGCGCGAAGAGGCGCCGGGCCGGGCCGAGCTTTCTTGGCGGCCGGCCGAAGAAGATAAAGGGGGCGGCCGCCGCGACCTAGAGGGAGGAGGAGATCGCGAAGGCCAACCGCTTCCGCAAGGAAGTGAAGAAGCCGCCACTGGTCTCCGCGTAAGTGCGTCCGCCCTTGACTTGTTTTGCTCTTGGTGGGTTTTTGTCCAAATCTTTTACATGTTTTCTTCATCTCAGGGCTCCCCTCACCTTCGAGAGGGTCGCCGCCGCCTCCGTCATGGGGTCGGCAGAGACTTCCGTCAGTACTCGGCGGATTGATCCCGCCGCCGACCTTCGGGAGGCGACGGAGCGGAACGCGCGGGAGAAGGGCGACGAGGACGAAGCCGCCCGTCTGGAGAAGGCGGAGGCCGAGAAGGCGGTTGTGTAACGCCCCGAGTCCGATGCGCCAGGTGTCTGCTAGTTATTCGCCGTTGTTGCAATGTCATTTTCTTGCGTGTTGCATTTTATCATGTCATCATGTGCATTTCATTCTGCATGCGTGTTCGTCTCATGCATCTGAGCATTTTCCCCGTTGTCCGTTTCGCAATCCGGCGCTCCTATGCCCTCTGGCGTTCCCCTTTCGTCTCTCGTTGTGAGTGGGTGTTAACTTTCTCGGAATGGACCGAGTCTTGCCAAGCGTCCTTGGTATAGCACCGGTAGACCGCCTATCAAGTTTCGTGCCATTTGGAGGTCGTTTGATACTCCAACGGTTAACCGGGTAACTATAACCCCTCCTTCTCTTTGCAGCCCAACACCCCTTCCAAACTGGCCCAAAACCCATCTAACTCCCCTCCATGCTCTCGTTCGTTCGATCACGATCGCGTGGGCGAAAACCGCTCCTCATTTGGACTCTCCTAGCTCCCTCTACCTATAAAAACACTTCCCCCTCCGAAATCCTGGATCAATTCTCCCCCTAACCCTAAATCCTCCCTCCGCGCCGTCGGACATGTCCGTCCCGCGCCGGACACGTCCAGCGCCACCGTCTCCGACGAACCCGCCGCCGCCACGTGTCCTCGCCACCGTCCCGCGCCGCCAGGCCCATCGGGGCCCGGATCCGACCC
>NC_041385.1:662153586-662167430 GCF_002162155.2 Triticum dicoccoides | reverse complement strand
CCAGCGCGTCGTGCCTCGCCTCCCCTGCGCCCGATGCGCGCCTGCCCCGAGCTCCTCCGCGGCTCCAGCTCCGCCGGCGGAGCTACCCGGATCCGGCCACCTGCGGCCCCGTCCCGACCTCCTCCGCGCTCCTCCAGCCTCGCCGTTGCCGCCATGTCGCCGGACTCCGCCGCCCCTGCCTCCTCTCGTGCATGCACGAGGAGGAGCACGACGACCGCGCGCCTCCCTCGTGGGCCCCGCCCCACGTCCGGCCCAGCCTGCAGCCCAGCGCCCCAGCCTGCCTTCCTCCTCCTTCCTGGGTCGAGCCCACATGGTGATCCACCCGCCTTTTCCCCGCCCGTGCGAGTTATAGTTAAATAGTGCTCACCTGTTTTCCCTGAAAAATCTGCTAAGTCCCAGATTTTGTAATTTTCATGCCATGTTCATGCTATCGTAACTCTGCACCCGTATTTCCGTTTCGTGCGTGTAATATGTCAAATTGTTCATCTAGAGGAGTACATCATTTCATTACATTGCATCATATTCATTTAAGGTCATCTTGATGCCTGAATCCTTGTTGTAAGAGTGCTTCATAATGTTTTCTGCTGTCTGTTAACAGAACGAGCTCTTTTGTCATTTTTGCCATGATTGATGTGTGCATCCTATGAGGTTGATGGCTACATGTGTTTTGAACTATGCCATGTCTTCTTTATAGAGCTTATTACCATGTATTTTTGTGATCAATGTGGTGACTAGCACAATCATGCAAACTAGGCATCGTGATGTTGCTGATTTTAGTCCATGTTCTGCTGTAATTTTGATGCCATGTAAACTTGATGCTACAAAGAGATCCATGCATATTTAGAGATACTTCAGTAAGAGTGTTTTGAACATGAGGTTATTGTCTATCCATTCATGCCCTTGGTTGCAATTATGGAGTAGCCTAGCATGTCATTTTCGTGCTCTACTTTTGCTTCAAAATGTTTCCTGGCAGATTGTTTACTTGTTATTCAATTTGGCCAAGCTTGCTATAGTTGATCCGTGCATGCTATGGACTTGTTCTTGCCTTGGTTTGTTTTACAAACATGTCTTCTTGATGATGCTATGCTTATCTTGTCATGCAATGACTTTTGGTGAGTGTATCGAGCTTGTTAAGTAGTGTTCACACTGTTGCTGTTTTGCTAGGCTGAATCTGTTATTTCGTGATGCTATATAAACATGTTGCTACTAGTCATTCTGTGCATAATATGGAGATGTTCTATAAACATGTTTTGATCTACATGTCATCCTATATTCATACATGCGCCGGGTTGCATTTATAGGTTGCTGTAGCTTGTTCATATCTTGCTCCAAAGTTGCTTGAAAATGTTGCTGTCAGCCTGTTTACATTAAGTTCAGTTGTTACCATGTGTTTTGCTAGTGATCCATGCACCCTATGACCTTGCTCTTGCCATGCTTAGCTTCACAAACATGCCTTCTTACTGTTGGGTGCCTTGCCAAGCCATGTATTGCTCTGTAGTGAGTTGCACAAGCTCATCTACATGCCTTCATAATTATGTTCCTGCCATGTTTGAATCTGTATAATAACTTGCTATGTTTACGTGGGTGCCATTATATCTTGTGATCCTTTTTGGCTTATGGTTAGTAAGGGACTTTTGATCTATGCAATTAGTAGATTCATGCCATGCCTTTGTTTGCCATGATAAGTTCCTGTAACATGTTGTTTGATAGCTCTGAACATTGCATCGTGATGTTATTTTCTGCAAAGTCTGAAATTGTAATAACTTGCAATCTTACCATGTGTGTTTGAGCATGTTCTAGTGATTTCTGGAGATAGCTCAGTGTTCATGTTTTGTTGTGCTTTACCTTTACATCATGCCCATGCCTTTTGGTATTATGTTGAGGTGTTGTAGAATGTTGTTTTGATGCTTGCAATATGCCTAGTTGCTGTTTTGGATAGCTTGTCCTTATAACTTGTGAAGTGTGTGTGTTTGAACCGTGGCTCCGTTTTGAGTGTGCTATATATGAAAATTGCTTAGAATTGCATGTAGTTTCATATTGTCATGTTGCATTCATGTTTTGAGGTGTTTGCTTGATGTTTGAGTGCATTTTGCATCAATGCCATGTTTAACTTGTTTTGCTCATATCTTCTAAGCCGTAGCTCCAAATCTAATGAACTTTATATGTAACTTGACTAGAATCTCGTGTAGATCATCCTTGTGCATCTTAACTTGATGTTTAACTACTTGAACATAAGGTTTATTCAGATCTGGACCAATTTCGAAATATGCATATGAGGACTTACCGGAATTGTTATATGTTGTTCCCGGCCTCATTTAAACTTGCCTTGATGTGTTATTCTTGTTTGCATCATCTCTTGCCATGAGTAGCTTCATGTAGCCTTGTCATGCATCATGCTTGGTTGTGCATCATGTCATGTTCATGTGTGGTGTGTTTACCATGTTGTGTGCTTCTTCTCGATAGTTCCTGTTTCGTTGCGATCGTGAGGATTCGTTCGTCTACGCTTGGTTCGGCTTCATCCGTTCGTCTTCTTCATGGACTCGTTCTTCTTCCTTGCGGGATTTCAGGCAAGATGACCGCTACCCTGGATCTCACTACTATCATTGCTATGCTAGTTGCTTCGTTCTATGGCTATGTTGCGCTACCTATTACATGTTTATCAAGCCATCCCATATTGCCATGAACCTCTAACCTTTGACACCTTTCCTATGCAAACCGTTGTTTGGCTATGTTACCGCTTTGCTCAGCCCCTCTTATAGCGTTGCTAGTTGTAGGTGAAGTTGAAGGTTGCTTCATGGTGGACAGGATTTTGGTTGGGATATCACAATATCTCATATATTATTAATGCATCTATATATTTGGTAAAGGGTGGAAGGCTCGGCCTTTTGCCTAGTGTTTTGTTCCACTTTTGCCGCCCTAGTTTCCGTCATACCGGTGTTATGTTCCCGGATTTTGCGTTCCTTACGCGGTCGGGTGATTTATGGGACCCCCTTGACAGTTCGCTTTGAATAAAACTCCTCCAGCAAGGCCCAACCTTGGTTTTACCATTTGCCTCACCACGACCTATCCTTTCCCTTGGGTCGGCCAACCCAAGGGTCATCTTTATTTTAGCCCCCCCGGGCCAGTGCTTGTCTAAGTGTTGGTCCGAACCGAGCAACCTGCGGGGCCACCTCGAGGCAACTCGAGGGCTGGTTTTACTCGTAGCTTGACTCATCCGGTGTTGCCCTGAGAATGAGATATGTGCAGCTCCTATCGGGATTGTCGGCGCATCGGGCGGCTTTGCTGGTCTTGTTTCACCATTGTCGAAATGTCTTGTAAACCGGGATTCCGAGTCTGATCGGGTCTTACTGGGAGAAGGTCTATTCCTTCGTTGATCGCGAGAGCTTGTCATGGGCTAAGTTGGGACACCCCTGCAGGGTATAATCTTTCGAAAGCCGTGCCTGTGGTTATAGGCAGATGGGAATTTGTTAATGTTCGGTTGTAGATAACTTGACACCAGATCCGAATTAAAACGCATCAACCGCGTGTGTAGCCGTGATGGTCTCTTCTCGGTGGAGTCCGGGAAGTGAACACGGTTTCTGTGTTATGTTTGACGTAAGTAGGAGTTCAGGATCACTTCTTGATCATTGCTAGCTTCACGACCATTCCGCTTGTTCTCTTCTCGCTCTTATTTGCGTATGTTAGCCACCATATATGCTTAGTCGCTGCTGCAGCCTCACCACTTTACTCCTTCCGTTCCCTTTAAGCTTTGCTAGTCTTGATACCCATGGTAATGGGATTGCTGAGTCCTCGTGGCTCACAGATTACTACAACAACAGTTGCAGGTACAGGTTTATGCGATGGTCATGACGCGAGAGCGATGCTTGCTTGCGTTGAGTTCTTCTTCTGCTTCTTCGATCAGGGAATAGGTTCCAGGTCGGCAGCCTGGGCTAGCAGGGTGGATGTCGTTTGAGTTTCTGTTTGCATTTCATCCGTAGTCGGATGATGCTCTGATGTAATGTGATGTTGTATTCATGTGGCATTGTATGCCTTATGTATGTATCCCCATCTATTATGTAATGTTGATGTAATGATATCCACCTTGCAAAAGCGTTTCAATATGCGGGTCTATCCTTGGTGGGACCATTGAGTTCCTTTTGGATAGGGTCGCATATTGGGCGTGACAGGCTGCCTCCGCCCAGAGGAAGCTGGATGAGGCCGAAGCCGCCGTTGCCGCAAGGTGGCGAGCAGAGCAGGCCGCGCTCCTCCAGTCGGCGTTGCTCGTCATCCCGCTGAACTCCACGCAGCCGCCTCCGGAATTCACAGGGCAGACTGGGGAAGCCGGCGGCGAGCACCCCGTCATGGAGAGGGAGAGCGGCGATGGCTCCATGTCAGACACAATCGTGCCGCCACCGCCGCCTCCGCCACCGTCTGGGGATGCGCAAGGTAAACAGCCGGTAGGCCCGCTGGTGCCGCCGACTGAGGACGAGTCCGTGGCGAGGATGCTCCTTCAAGTCGCCTCGCCAGTGCGCCGCCGCCTCGAGAAGGCGACTTCGGTGCCACGCCCGTTGGAGACCGGCGCCGCCAGCTCGGCCATCCCAGACGCTGAGGCGGCGAGCGCCGCGCCCGTTGGGTGCGAGCGAGGAGGCGGCACGGGCCCGCTGAACCATGCGCTTCTGGAAGTCCAGGCGAAGCTGCGAGCCGAAGGCGACGCCATCCAGAGCTGCACCAAGGCGCACCTGGCATCGCGAGTAGCCATCCGGGTATGCTTCATTTTTTACTTTGCTTTTCTTTGTTCTTCTCTGTGGGGGCGCGCCAGCACACCCACTGGGTGTAGTCCTCGAGTTTCGGACTGGCTGCTGAGCAGGTGGCTCGGAACTCCTTCTGGCAAGTTCCGATACTTATCTTCTTCTAAAAATTCTTATTGCAGGAGTACCACAACCTCCGCGTCACTGCCTTCAACTGCAATGTTGAGGAGCTGAGCAAGCGGACTGCCGACTTGTCAGAGAGTCGGAGTGAGTCTTCCTTCTTCTTTGTGGGGGCGCGCTGGCGCACCCGCGGGCTGTAGTCCCCGAGATTCGGGCCGACTACTGCGCAGTCGGGCCGGATCTTCTCAGCGACTTTCTTGTTGATGACTTAACGTCTTCTTTTTTATTTTTCAGAGGCCAACGCCACTCTTCAGGAGCATCTGGGAAAGGCCAACACCGCCTTGCGCGCCAAGGGGGAGGAGTGCGGCAAGCTTGCCGTGGAGCGTGATCTGCTGGCCGCACAACTGGCGGAGCAGAAGGAGCTGCTTAAGAAGGCGCAGCAGGAGGCGGAGAGGAAAGAGGCTGCGGTCCTGGCCAAGTTCAAGAGCGAGCGCTCCTCCTGGACCGACAAGGAGGCGCAGCTGACTTCCGGCTTTCATGAGATTGAGGACATCGTCGATGGTGAGTTTCTTTACTTTCTTTGAGCCGCCGACTGTGGGTCGGGCGACTCCTGATTCTGACTTGCTTATTTTTTGTCTTGGCAGACTTCTTCCCTGGCCACTCGCAGGAGGCCACTCAGGCCATCGAGGCAGACCGCGAGGCGTGGAGGGAAGATGCTGCGGTGATTGCCGCCAACGCCCCCGGACCCTTGACGAGCAGCTTCTGAGCATCGAGGCTCGTCTGCGGCCGGCCCATCGGATGCTGCGCCGACTTCAGTGTGACGGCGCCCAGGCCATTGCCGCCCTGTGGCCGGACATGCCGGTTCTGTGCCAGTCAGACTGCCGACCGGCTGGAGGTCACAGCTGGTCGTCTTGAGGCTTGGAAGGGTTCCTCGGCCCGGGCTGGAGCGCGCCGGGCCTTGGAATTCGTCAAGGTGTGGTATCCAGGGCTGTACCTGGACCGTCTGGCCGCGTTCCGGTCGGCTGCCCAGGCGGAGCTGGTAGCTGTGGAAGACGCCCTCGTCGCTCGTGCTACGGCGATCGCTGATTATGCCGACACCAGCATCTTCGTCCCTGATCGGGCTGAAGACGGCAGGGAGGCGCCGCCGGAGTGGTTCGGGATGAACCCGGATTACGGCGAGGACTCGGTGGAGGTGATTGCTTCCAGCGCCGAGGAGGAAGGCGAGGCGGAGGACGAAGGTGAGATGGAGGCGCCAGAAGACGGAGCGGGTGACCAGCCTCAGCTCGACCGCGCCTCCAGCAACGAGCCGTGTCCGGAGAAGGCGGCTGTCGCCGGACACGATCAAGCCGAGACTGCGCAGCCGGCCGCCCCGGCGCCTAACACTGTCGTCTCCTTCGACCCTCCGAACCCGGATGCCGCCTCCTAGGCTGCCGTTTTTGCCTCCATTTTATCTGCCTTAGTAGTCTTTGAAGAACTTTGTTAATTCGAACAATTCCACCCGCGGGGTGTATTTTGAACTTCTACTTGAGGATTCGGCCAAGGGCCTATGTTATGTAAATATTTATCCGAGTTCTATCTTTCCTTGCTCATTGTTCTTTTGGCTTTTTCCTTTGCTGCCTTCCCTTAGTCGCCGCCTTGCCAGTCGGACAACTGCTCTGCGGACTGCTACTGGATCAAATGCTTGGCTACTTTGGGAAGGCAAGTACTTGGCCATTTTAGAGTCTTTTTAACAAGTCGGATAGAAAGCGGCAAGCCGACTACTTACGAGTCGGCTTCACTTAAGAGAGGCTAGAAGAAAGCGGCAAGCTGACTACTCATGAGTCGGCTTTGCTTGAGAGAGGCTGGAAGCCGTCTTAGGCTATGTTTGTGCTTTGGGTCCTTAGCCATTTTTCGTGTGGGCGCCCGTTCTTCCTTACTCCTGCCTACCAAACAGTCGCTCTGCGAGCTGCGGCTTCTGATAGGAGACGGCTTAGGCGCCACACACTAATTGTCTGACTGCGGGAAGCATTTCATAGCGCGAGGCGGTGAGTCCCCGTGCCGACTAGTCGAGCCCCGTGCCAAGCGGCATAACAAAGAGTAATATACTCGAAGGCATAATTCTTATCATACAGATGACAAAAAAGGGCAGTCCCCGAGCTCGTCTCAGGGGGCCTGAAGTCTTGGTACATTAATACAAAGGGTAGCGTGATACATACTGCATCAACTGTAAAATCTTTGGAGAAGATTTGCATTCCATGGGTGCTCCGTCTCTTTGCCGGAGTCGTCCCTCTTGCGTGCTCGGGGCTTCTGAGCGTCGATCAGGTAGTAGGAGTCGTTTCCCAGCACCTTGCTGATAATGAAGGGGCCTTCCCAAGGCGCCGACAGCTTGTGCTGGCCGGCTATTCGCTGGATCAGCCGGAGCACAAGGTCGCCCTCTTGGAAAGATCTCGGCCTGACCTTCCTGTTGTAGTATTGGCGCAGGCTCTGCTAGTAGATGCTGGACCGGCTGAGTGCCAACAGCCGGCCCTCTTCCAGCAGATCGACACCATCCTGACGTGCTTCTTCTGCTTCTTCCTCGGTGTACATGGTGACTCGCGGAGAGTCGAACTCTATGTTCGTTGGGATGACGGCTTCAGCACCATAGACAAGGAAGAAGGGTGTGAAGCCGGTTGACTTGTTTGGAGTCGTGCGCAGACTCCAGAGGACGGCTGGCAACTTGTCGAGCCAACAGCCGGCCGCACGCTCCAGTGGTTCGACCAGTCGAGGCTTGATGCCAGACAGGATGAGGCCGTTTGCTCCCTCTACCTGGCTGTTTGACTGCGGATGGGCAACAGACGCTAAGTCCAGTCGGATGCCCTGAGTCGCGCAGAAAAGGGCCAAGGCACCTTTGGCAAAGTTTGTGGCATTGTCGGTGATGATGTTGTGCGGTATGCCATACCGAGTCATGATGTCGGCGATGAAAGTCACTGCAGTCGTGCCATTCAACTTCTTGATGGGCTTTACTTCTATCCACTTGGTGAACTTGTCCACCGCGACAAGTAAGTGAGTTAGGCCGCCTCTGGCTGTTTTGAATGGTCCCACCATATCCAGGCCCCAAACCGCAAAGGGCCACGCGATGGGGATAGTCTTGAGTGCCGAAGCCGGCTGATGTGGCTTGGAGCAGAACTTCTGGCACCCTTTGCACTTTTGAACCAATTCTTTGGCCTCTTCTAGGGCAGTCGGCCAGAAGAAACCATGTCAGAATGCTTTGGCGACGAGTGCTCTTGAAGCTGCATGGTGGCCGCACTCGCCCTGATGGATATCTTTGAGAATCGCTTGGCCTTGCTCTGGCTCGACGCAACGCTGGTAGACGCTAGTGATGCTGCGCCTGACTAGCTCTCTGTTGACTATGGTGTAGGCTGCCACTCTGCATTGTACTTGGCGAGCCAAGGTTTCATCAATTGGCAGTTCTTTGCTCACCAGGAACTTGAGGATGGGTTGTGCCCATGAGGGTGCTGCTATTTCTTCGACTACCAGTACTGCGACTTGGACGAGGGCGGCTGGGCTGGGAGGCGGCGTGTTGGAGTCCGCAGCCGCTTGCTGGATTGATGAAGTCCCTGGGCCGACTGGAGCTGTACCCAGGCCGAGTTCTGGAGTCATTGGGTTGGCCGCTACAGTCCCCGGGCCGGGTTCTGAAGTCCCCGGGCCGGCTTCGACTGGAGCGCGCTTGGAGTCGGATCCGATTTCTTCGGGTGGAGCCGGCACAAAGATGAAGTCTGATTCTGGTGAAGGCTTGACAGACGGCTTGAGGAGGCGCCGAAGGACAACGCCGGATGGTATTGCTTGGCGGGTGGAGCCGATTCATGCCAAGGCGTCTACTTGGTCGTTGTCGTTCCTTGGCATGTGGAGGAACTCGCACCCCTCAAAGTATCTGCTGAGTTGCTGCACAAGGAAACGGTAGCTCACCATGTTTGCATCCTTGGCGTCCCAATCGCTAGATGACTGCTGGACCACCAAGTCAGAGTCGCCATAACACAGGATCCGGCGAATGCCGAGCTCTTTGGCAAGCCGGAGCCCATGAATGAGCGCCTCGTACTCAGCGACGTTGTTGGAGGCGGCAAAATGGATCTGCAGCGCATATCTGAGCTTGTCGCCTTTGGGGGAAGTGAGGACGACGCCGGCTCCGAAGCCGGTGCGCATCTTGGAGCCGTTGAAATGCATCCGCCAATGGGTGGAGTCGGGCGCTGGCGGCAGGTACTGGGTCTCGGCCCAGTCGACGAGGAAGTCGGCCAGTGCTTGCAACTTCATGGCGGTGCGGGGCTGGTAGTAGATGGTGTAGGGAGCCAGATCGATGACCCACTTGGCCACTCGGCCAGAAGCATCTCGGCTTCCGATGATCTCGGCAAGTGGGGTCGTGCAGACCATAGTGATTGGATGCTCCTGGAAGTAAGGCTTCAATTTCTTGGCGGCAAAGTGCATGCCGTAGCACATCTTCTGGTAGTGGGGGTAGTTCTGCTTCGAGGCTGACAGTACCTCGCTTAGGTAATATATCGGTCTCTAGACAGGTACCGCCTTGCCTTCCTCCTTGCGCTCAACTACCATAACCGTGCTGACTACCCGACTGGTGGCGGCAATGTATAGGAGCATGGGCTCTTTGGGAGTCGGGGCCGCCAGCACAGGGGGCGTAGTCAACATTTTCTTCAGTTGGAGAAAGGCTTCGTCCGCCTTTGGAGTCCACTCAAAAAAGGTCGTCTTCTTCATGAGCTGATATAAGGGGAGGGCCTTCTCGCCTAGCCGACTGATGAATCGGCTGATGGACGCCAAACAGCCGGTGAACTTTTGCACATCTAGCAGTCGTCTGGGTGCTTCCATCCTCTTGATGGCCTTGATCTTCACAGGATTGCACTCTATTCCGCGTTCAGTGACCAGGAAGCCAAGGAGTTGGTCGGCTGGTACTCCGAAGATGCACTTCTCGGGGTTGAGCTTGATCTGGAATCGGCGCAGATTCTCAAAGGTTTCCTTGAGGTCTTCCAACAGTGTTCCACGCTTTTCCGTCTTCACCACCACATCATCCACGTAGACCTGGGCATTTCTGCCAAGTTGCTTGAGGAGGCACTTCTGCATGCAACGCTGAAAGGTGGCGCCGGCATTCCTCAAGCCGAACGTCATAGTCAGGTAGTAGAAGGCACCGAACGGCGTGATGAAGGCGGTCTTCAATCTATCTGCCGGGTTCAGCTTGATCTGGTGATATCCAGAATATGCATCTAAGAAACTCAACAGCTCGCATCAGGCTGTGGAGTCTATCACCTGATCAATCCTTGGCAGAGCGAATGGATCCTTGGGGCAGGCTTTGTTGAGGCTTGTGTAGTCGATACACATCCGCCACTGCTTGTTCTTCTTCACCACTAGGACTGGGTTTGCTAGGCACTCTGGGAAAAATACTTCCATAATAAAGCCGGCTGCCAGTAGTCGGGCTATCTCTTCTCCAACAACTCTTCTCTTCTCTCCTGACAGGCGGCGCAAGGGCTGCCTGACGGGCTTCACATCAGACCGGACATGTAACTTGTGCTCGGCGAATTCCGTCGGTACACCTGGCATGTCTTTAGGGGACCATGCGAAGATGTCTCGATTCTCATAGAGGAAATCGACGAGCTCGCCTTCCTATTTGCTGTCAAGGTTTGTACCCATGACAGCGTACCTCTTCGGGTGCTCCGGGTCCAAGGGTATCTTCTTCGTTTCTCTGGCCGCCTTGAACGATCCTTCTGCTTCCGACTCCTTGGGGTCGGGCGACATCTCGGGCTGCTTGCCGGCCATCGCCACAACCCGATCAAGAAGCCTCTTCTCAGCCGCGATCACCAAGGACTTGGCCAGCCGACTGCTTTCGGCCGCGCAAGCGGATGACTTTTGGTAGTCGCCGGCTACGGTTAGAATCCCCTTGGAACTCGGCATCTTCATCTTGAGGTAGGCGTAGTGGGGGACCGCCATGAATTTGGCCAAAGCAGGTCGCCCAAGCAACGCATGGTACGGGCTTTCGAGGTCCACCACCTCAAACCAAACTGGCTCTCGGCGGAAATGATCTTTGTCCCCAAAGAGGACGTCTATCAGGATTTTGCCGATTGGCGAGCAGGAAAGGCCGGGAACAATGCCGTGGAACACAGTCCGGCTGCTCTGAAGCTGTCTTTGCTTGATTCCTAACTTCTCCATGGTATCCTCGTACAGGATGTTGATACTGCTGCCTCCGTCTATCAGCACTCGCGAGAAACGAGCGGCCCGCCTATCTGTGGCGAGTGTGGCGCCTAAGACCAGGGCGTAGGAGCCCGGATTCGGCATCACCTCTGGGTGATCAGCTCTGCTCCAACTGATAGGCTTTTCGGACCAGTGCATGAACTCTGGAGCGCTTGACGTGACTGTGTTCACCTCTTGCTGTTGCAGCCGCCTGCTTCGTCGATCGTCAGCCACACTGGTGAACACCACATAGGCTTCGTGCTCATCTGGGTACTCATCTTGTATCGCGCCGACTGGCCTGACAGCCGGCTGCTGGGGCGGCGGTGTAGGCGGTGGCCCAGCAGGCGGGGGAGGGAGTAGGCCGTCTCCCTTGGCGATTCTGGTGAGCCAGTGGCACTTCCGGGTGGTGTGATTTGATGGCTTCACGCCGCTGTGGAACTTGTAGGGGCCATCTAGAGTCTGCTCGTAGGAGAAGGCCGGCAACCAGTTGGACTTGCCACCTTTCTGTCGCTTGGTCGGAGGCTGCCCCTCCGGCTATTGGTCTTCGACTGTCGCCACTTGCCGGCTGTTGGAAGCCGGCTGTGGGGCCTTGCGCTTGTGGTCGCTTTGCTGTTGCCACCGACTGGTGTCCCCAGCTGGAGTTCTTGGAGCCTAAGGGGCTACTTTGCCAGTCGCACTAACTTGAATCTCCGCCTTCATGGAGGAGTCGGCCGTCGCGTACTTGTCTGCTGTGACCAGCAGCTCGTCGAGGGTCTCCGGCTCGTCGCAAAGGAGCTTGTGCTTGAGGAGGGTGCCTTCTCTACACCCGGCAGTAAAGTACTCGATAGCCTGCACCTTGTGCACGCCCTCGCAAGAGTTCCGAAGCTCGGCCCAGCGCGTGAGGTAGTCGCGAGTGGACTCGTCGGGGCCTTGCACGCACAAGGAGAGTTGGCGAGGCTTGGGAGGTCGCTTGTACGTGCTTGTGAAGTTGCGGACGAAGGCCTCGGTGAAGTCGACCTAGCTGTTGATGCTGCGGGGCTTCAGGTTGTTCAACCATGTCCGGGCCGTGCCCTGGAGCATGAGTGGAACATACCTTACGGCAACACGCTTGTTGTCGTTCGCGATATTGACGACCGTGGAGGAATCAATCAGCCAGTCCTCCGGCTTCATGGTGCCGGTGTACTTGGGCGTGTCTCGGGGGAGTGTGAACCCTTTGGGAAAAGGCTCATCTCGGATGCGGGGTCCGAAATAGGGAGGACCCAACTCGTCTTCTTCTTCCAGTGCCAGGGATCGGTGGAGTCGGTCGATCCGGTGGCGGGCGTCATTCTCTCCGACTCCCTCTCGGCGGCCAAGGCGGTCGCCGAGAGTCGGATGCTCTACGGGCGGCAGGGAGACTCGCCTTTCTCTGCGAGGAGGGGGAGGCAGATAGTCGTCCCGCCGTTCTACCGCTTTGGGACGGCCGTCTTGGTCGCGCTCGATGGTGATGCGAGTCCGACTGTGGCTGACAGCCGACTCCTTGTCTTTCTTTCCGCGGACTCCGCCAGTCGGCGTCCGAGACGTCGCGCCTTGATCTCGGCGGGTTGGCGGGTTGTCGTCTTGTCGCCGCGGCGCCTCCGTGCGGCAGCCGGCTCCGTTCTGCATGGTAGCCGCGTCGAGGAGCTGCTGAACTCGCTCCGCCATCAGGCGGCGCTCTTCGCCCTCGAAGTTGTCGAGCTCGGCCGCCGCCGCCTGGGCAGCACGGATGTTCTCCGCGGGCGTGGCATACACAGGGTGATCGGCCCCAAACAGATTGGCGATTGCCGCGCCGCGTTGCCGGACCGCGCCTAGGCGGCTAGGCCCAGTCGGAGCCGGCGAGCCGCCCATAGTGCGATCCATCTCACGTTGGTAGGCTTCTGACAAGCGTCTCATGCTTGCCAGCTTCTTCGCGCCCTCGATGAGCTGAAGGCGGCGCGCCTCCAGCGTCTCGGCGTCAGTGTCTCCCGGAATCGGTGCGGATTGGTCTCGCAGAGCCGCATCGAGCGGGTCGCGAGCGCCTTCGCCGGAGCGCTCGCCATGGTCGAGGACGAGAACCTCCGTGATGGTGCTTCCCCCGCTCCCTGCGCAAGGGAGCGACTCATCGTAGACCACCACGTTGGTGGGGAACGCGTCGAGCGACGCGGTGTCGGAGTCGACCAGCATCGGGTCGGTGGAGCCTATGGACTCCAGGTCTACAGCAGTCTCGCTGGCGACGTGGAGTTGGTTGAGGAGGCCCGCGAGGAGGCTCTCGGGGCCACCCGTGCATGCGTCGGATGCAGGCTCGTCGAAGAGGCGAACCTCGCCGACAAGTTCGGCGAGGCAGCTGGCTGCTCAGGCGATCTCAGCGCCTTGCATTGTGTCGGCGCAGACTCCGTCTGGCATGCCAGGATGGCTGCGCTCGCCAGGGAGGAATAGGGTTCCCATCCAGAGCAGGTCTCCGGATGACGGCGCACCTCGCCCCATGGTGGGCGTCAAATGTCGGGGGTTGGGTACGACATATGTCAAAGGATGGCTTATCATGGTGGGAGCGAGTAGAACGTCGCCGGTGCCCGGAAGCGGGATGAGGCGAAGACATGCACGCCGGCGGATCTTACCCAGCTTCAGGGCTCTCCGAGGAGATAACACCCCTACTGCTGCTCTACGGGTCTCCGCATGATCACTATGGCAAAGTGAATACAAGGTTGCTCCTGGAGCTGTTTTCTGGATTTAGGAGAGGGCAAGGCTAGCTCCTTCCTTCCTATATGATCGGGTCTAATACTAGAGAAGCTATCCCCCTTGCATGGGTGCCCCGGGGGGCTTATATAGGCCTGCCCCCCCCCC
>NC_041385.1:662137523-662153215 GCF_002162155.2 Triticum dicoccoides | reverse complement strand
GGTAATCCGGCTGGGTGCGGGTCCCAACCGTCTGTCTCTCAGGCCACCGTCTTCTCCGCCGACTACTGGGGCCCGCCGACTGGCGGGCCCCGCCGACAGGCCTGGTACTGTAGTGGTGCTTCTGATGATGCTGGTTTGGTCATGGGGTCATGGCAACAGTGCCGCCGTCTGGCAGACGATCACTGTCGCCACTCCCCGTCTTTTCTGATTAATGGCGCGCGGGGCCCGTGGGAGGGGCCAGCCGACTCCAGAGGGCCGACTCCCGCAGGTTCTTCTTCGGGGCGCTCTCGCCGTCCTCTGTCCTCCCGCTGACGGGTGGTCCCGCCGTCTCCGGGCCGTACAGGTAGGCCGTCGTGGGCACAGTGCGCCGCCCACTTAGGCTGAGGTCAGGGCAGGCATGGCAACAGTGCCGCGCCACGATGGAGATCTCCAGCGATACGGCGTACTGTAGCCACGCCAGCCCCTCGTAGGCAGGGTAGAGACGGCCACGCAATGATCGTACCCCGCCCTGCCATCATGGCGAAGGCAGGAGATGGTTGGAGTCGCGGGCCGACTCCCATAGTCGTCTTATCTTGAAGTCGCCAGCCAAGAGTTGGCTCTACTCGAAGCCGTCCTTGGGACTCGGCTGTGAGGGACAGTCGCCGCCGCCTCCCAGGAGGCGTCTCTTCGTCGTGGGGTCTTGAGGGGCGCAGTCGGCCCCGTTGTTTCGAAAGGTTTTGGGGCTCGGGTTAGCCTACCCGTGGCCCATTACTCCGACACCCATAAACTTGGAAGCAAATGTGGCCGCACAACTTGCTGCTATCTTTGAGGGCACAATTGGTTCCATGTCGTTCACATACCTAGGACTGCCTCTGGGCACATCTCGGCCTACCCTTCAAAACTTTATGCCCCTAGTCAGCACGGTGGAAAGAAGCTTGTCGTCAGCATTGTCCCTCATGTCCCATGCTGGCAAGTTGACTCTACTCAACTCCACAGTTACTTCATTACTCATCTATGCCATGTGCACGTTACACTTTCCACCAAAGCTCATTGAACTCCTAGACAAAATTAGGCGTCGATGCCTACGGATCAAAAAGACTGAACAACGTGATAAGTCTAACTCTCTGGCAGCCTGGGACATGGTATGTAAACCAAAAAATAAGGGAGGACTTGGTGTGCTTAATCTTCATGCACAGAATGAAGCCTTGCTTCTGAAGTTCGTGCACAAGTTTTACAACAAGTTGGACATACCTTGGGTGCTGCTCACATGGGACTCCTATTACACCCAAAAAATTCCACATGCCTCTGATCCAGTCGGCTCTTTCTGGTGGAAAGACGTACTCAAGCTCACACCTAAGTTTCGTGGGATTTCTGAAGTCAATATCGTGTGTGGCACCACGGCTTTATTTTGGAAAGATTTGTGGTCAGGGAAAATACTTCAAGACTCCCATCCTCGGGCTTTCTCTCACGCACTGGATGAAGATATCTCGGGCAAAAACTTCCTAGGGATCACATCGCTGGGAGAAACTTTCCACCTGCCCTTGTCCCCTCAAGCCCTTCTGGAGGTTAGAGACTTGCAAACAATTGCAGCTCAGATACAACCGTCCACATCACCCACGGATATTTGGCGCTATACATGGGGTAAGACCATCTAAAAATCCATGGACTACTATAAGTTCTTCTTCAAACATGTCCAAGTACATCAGATATTCTGCTGGATTTGGAAATCAAAGTGCACGATGAAGCTAAAGGTCTTTGCCTGGTTTCTCTTCCATGACAGTCTCAATACGAGGAACGTGTTGAAAAGGAGGCACTATAACATAGGGGATGACCACAATTGCCTCTTGTGTGGATTGAACATTGAGGAAACAATGGAACACATGATCTTCACATGCTCTTTCAGTAAGCTCTGTTGGGCCAAACTTGGGATTATTTGGGATCCTTTCCTTGGCCGAATTCAATCTGTTGAAGCTCACAGAAACAATCATCCCACCCCACTTTTCCTAGAGAAATTGGTTGTGGCATCCTGGAGCATTTGGAAGGAGAGGAATAATAAACATTTCAGAGCAATAACACCCTCCCTCAACTCCTGGCTGGACAGATTCAAGAGGGACTTTGGGCTTCGTCAACATAGAGTCAAAGAGGAGCATAGGCTCCTTGTGCTGAACCTTGTACACTCCCTTTAGTTGTTTATGTTTGTTTCTTAGTGTTCTTAGTCTACTTGTCACAAAGTTGGCAAGTTGCATCTCTACCCCCCCCCACTATGTAAATATCCATTGTACAGTTTGTTTATTTATTATAATATAGTAGCACAGTAGGAGCCTTTCCTACTGTTCCTGGTCAAAAAAACGAACGTGAATCATATGAGCGTGATGAAAACTAGCTTGACGATAATTCCCATGTGTCCTCAGGAGCGTTTTCCTTCATATAAGAATTTGTCCAGGCTTGTCCTTTGCTACAAAAAGGATTGGGCCACTTTGTTGCACCTTATTTACTCTTGTTACTTGTTACCCGTTACAAATTACCTTATCAAAAAACTATCTGTTACTGATAATTTCAGTGCTTGCTGAGAATACCTTACAGAAAACCGCTTGTCATTTCCTTCTACTCCTCTTTGGGTTCGACACTCTTACTTATGGAAAGGACTACGATCGATCCCCTACACTTGTGGGTCATCAAGACTCTTTTCTGGCGCTATTGCCGGGGAGTGAAGCGCCTTTGGTAAGGAAAAAATTATATAGTGTGCTGAAACTTACTGTCTCTTGTTACTATGGAAAGTAACCCTTTGAGGGGTTTGTTCGGGGTATCTTCACCCCGACTAGTAGAGCGTTGCTCCTCAACCTACTGAACCTACTGAAAATGTTTACTTTGAAATTCCTTCCGGTACGATAGAGAAACTGCTAGCTAATCCTTTTACAGGAGATGGAACATTGCATCTCGATTTACACCTAATTTATGTGGATGAAGTTTGTGGATTATTTAAGCTTGCAGGTATGCCCGAGGATGTTATTAATAAGAAGGTCTTCCCTTTATCTTTGAAGGCAAAGGTGTTGACATGGTTTAGGCTATGTGATGATATGGGATCATGGAACTACAACCGATTGAAATTGGAATTTCATCAGAAGTTTTATCCTATAAATCTTGTTCATCGTGATCGTAATTATATATATATAATTTTTGGCCTCGGAAGGAGAAAGCATCGCTCAAGCTTGGGGGAGGCTTAAGTCAATGTTATATTCATGCCCCAATCATGATCTCTCAAGAGAAATTATTATTCAATTTTTTTATGCTCGGCTTCCTCTCAATAATCGCTCCATGCTCGATGCTTCATGTACTTGCTCTTTCATGATGAAGACTATTGAATTCAAATAGGATTTATTGGAAGGAATTAACGCAACTCGGAAGATTGGGATCTCGATGAAGGTAAGGAGTCAGGTATAACACCTAAGTTTGATTGTGTTAAATCTTTTATGCATATCGATGCTTTTTGTGAATTTAGCACTAAATATGGACTTGACTCTGAGATAGTAGCTTCTTTCTGTGGATCATTTGCTACTCATGTTGACCTCCCTAAGTAGAAGTGGTTTAAATATAATCCTTCCATTGAATTAAAAGTAGTTGCACCTATTAAAGTTGAAGAAAAGACTATCACTTATAATGATCCTATTGTTCCTACTACCTATATTGAGAAATCACCTTTCCCTGTTAGGATAAAGGATCATGTTAAAGCTTCAACTGTGGTTCGTAAGAGTAATACTAGAACACCTACACCACCTGAGCAAATTAAAGTTGAACCTAGTATTGCTATGGTTAAAGATCTCTTGGATAATAATCTTGATGGGCATGTTATTTACTTCTGTGATGAAGCTGCTAGAATTGCTAGACCCGATACTAAAAATAAACATAGACCTATTGTAGGCATGCATGTTATTTCTGTTAAAATAGAAGATCATTGTTATCATGGGTTATGTGATATGGGTGCTAGTGCAAGTGCAATACCTCATTCCTTATACAAAGAAATTATGCATGATATTGCACCTGCTAAGATAGAAGAAATCGATGTTACAATTAAGCTTGCCAATAGAGATACTATTTCACTAGTTGGGATTGTTAGAGATGTTGAAGTCTTGTGTGGGAAAGTTAAATATCCTACTGATTTTCTTGTTCTTGGCTCCCCACAAGATGACTTTTGTCCCATTATATTTGCTAGACCCTTCTTGAATATTGTTAATGCTAAGATAGACTGCAAAAACGATATTGTTATGATTTGTTTAGGGGATATATCTCATGACTTTAATTTTGCTAAATTTGGTAGACAACCCCATGATAAAGAATTGCCTAGTAAGGATGAAATTATTGGTCTTGCTTCTATTGTCGTGCCTCCTAATGATCCTTTAGAACAATATTTGCTAGACCATGAAAATGATATGTTTATGAATGAAAGAAGGGAGATAGATGTAGTATTTTTAAATAGGGACCTATTTTGAACACAATTTGCCTGTTGAAATTCTAGGGGATCCTCCACCACCCAAGGGTGATCCCGTGTTTGAGCTTAAACCACTACCTGATACTCTTAAATATGCTTATCGTGATGAAAAGAAGATATATCCTGTTATTATTAGTGCTAACCTTTCAGAGCAGGAAGAGGAGATATTATTAAAAACTCTGAAGAAGCATCGTGCTGCTATTGGATATACTCTTGATGATCTTAAGGGCATTAGTCCCACTCTATGCCAACACAAAATAAAATTGGAGAAAGACGCCAAACCAGTTGTTGATCACCAACGATGGTTAAATCCTAAGATGAAAGAAGTGGTAAGAAAAGAAATACTAAAGCTCCTGGAGGCAGGTATAATTTATCTCGTTGCTGATAGTCAGTGGGTAAGTCCTGTCCATTGTGTCCCTAAGAAGGGAGGTATTACTGTCGTTCCTAATGATAAAGATGAATTCATCCCGCAAAGAATTGTTACAGGTTATAGGATGGTAATTGATTTCCGAAATATAAATAAAGCTACTAAAAAGGATCATTACCATTTGCCTTTTATAGATCAAATGCTAGAAAGATTATCCAAACATACATTGCTTTCTAGATGGTTACTTTGGTTTCTCTCAAATATCTGTGGCCAAAGAGGATCAAGAAAAAACCACTTTTACTTGCCCTTTCGGTACTTTTGCTTATAGAAGTATGCCTTTTGGTTTATGTAAATGCACCTGCTACCTTTCAAAGATGCATGATGGCTATATTCTCTGACTTTTGCAAAAAGATTGTTGAGGTTTTCATGGATGATTTATCCGTTTATGGATCTTCTTTTGATGATTGCTTGAGCAACCTTGATCGAGTTTTGCAGAGATGTGAAGAAACTAATCTTGTCTTGAATTGGAAAAAATGCCACTTTATGGTTAATAAAGGCATTGTCTTGGGGCATAAAATTTCTGAAAGAGGTATTGAAGTTGATAAAGCTAAAGTTGAGGCTATTGAAAAGATGTCGTGTCCTAAAGACATTAAAGGTATAAGAAGTTTTCTTGGTCATGTCGATTTTCATAGGAGGTTTATTAAGGACTTCTCTAAAATTTCTAGGCCTCTCACTAATCTCTTACAAAAATATATTGCTTTTGTCTTCGATAAGATTGTGTAGAAGCATTTGAAATACTTAAGAAAGCTTTGATTTCTGCACCTATTGTTCAGCCACCTGATTGGAATTTACCCTTTGAAATTATGTGTGATGCTAGTGATTATGCCGTATGTGCTGTCCTAGGACAAAGAGTTGATAAGAAACTAAATGTTATTCAATATGCTAGTAGAACTCTAGACAGTGCCTAGAGAAATTATGCTACTACTGAAAAAGAATTTTTAGAAGTTGTATTTGCTTGTGATAAGTTTATACCTTATATCATTGACTCTAAAGTAACTATTCACATTGATCATGCTGCTATTAAATATCTTATGGAAAAGAAAGATGCTAAACCTAGACTTATTAGATGGGTTCTTGTACTACAAGAATTTGATTTGCATATTATTGATAAAAAGGGAGCTAAGAACCCCGTTGCAGACAACTTGTCTAGGTTAGACAATGTTCTTTATGACCCACTACCTATTGATGATAGCTTTCCTCACGAACAATTAGCTATCATAAATGCGTCTCGTACTACTCCATGGTATGCTGATTATGCTAATTACATTGTTGATAAATTTATACCACCTAGTTTCACGTACCAGCAAAAGAAAAAGTTTTGCTATGATTTAAGACATTACTTCTGGGATGACCCACACCTTTATAAAGAAGGAGTAGATGGTGTTATTAGACATTGTGTACCTGAGCATGAACAAGAACAGATCCTATGCAAGTGTCACTCTGAGGCTTATGGAGGACACCACGCTGGAGATAGAAGTGTGCATAAGATATTGCAATCCAGTTTTTATTAGCCTACTCTCTTAAAGGATGCCCGTAAGTTTGTCTTGTCTTGCGATGATTGTCAAAGAATTTGTAATATTAGTAGACGTCAAGAAATTCCTATGAATTATTCACTTGTTATTGAACCATTTGATGTTTGGGGCTTTGATTATATGGGACTGTTTCCTTCCTCTAATGGGTATACACATATTTTAGTTGTTGTTGATTACGTTACTAAGTGGGTAGAAGCTATTCCAACTAGTAGTGCTGATCATAACACCTCTATTAAGATGCTTAAAGAAGTTATTTTTCCAAGGTTTGGAGTCCCCAGATACCTAATGACTAATGGTGGTTCACATTTTATTCATGGTGCTTTTTGTAAAATGCTTGCTAAGTATGATGTTAATCATAGAATTGCATCTCCATATCACCCACAACCCACAGTCTAGTGGCCAAGTAGAACTGAGTAACAGAGAGCTTAAATTGATTTTGCAAAAGACTGTTAATAGATCTAGAAAGAATTGGTCCAAGAAACTTGATGATGCATTATGGGCTTATAGAACTGCTTATAAAAATCCTATGGGTATGTCTCCATATAAAATGGTTTATGGAAAAGCATGTCACTTACCTCTCGAACTAGAACATAAGGCATATTGGGCCATTAAAGAGCTTAATTATGATTTCAAACTTGCCAGTGAGAAGAGGTTATTTTCCATTAGCTCACTTGATGAATGGAGAACTCAAGCCTATGAGAATGCCAAATTGTTTAAAGAAAAACTTAAAAGATGGCATGACAAAAGGATACAAAAGCGTGAGTTTAATGTAGGTGATTATGTGTTGCTTTTCAACTCTCGTTTAAGATTTTTTGCAGGGAAACTCCTCTCTAAATGCGAAGGTCCTTACGTTATCGAGGAGGTCTATCATTCTGGTGCCATAAAAATCAACAACTTCGAAGGCACAAATCCGAAGGTGGTGAACGGTCAAAGAATCAAACATTATATCTCAGGTAATCCCATAAATGTTGAAACAAATGTGATTGAAACTGTAACCGTGGAGGAATACATAAGGGACGCTTTCCAGAACGTTTCAGACTCCGAAAAGGAATAGGTATGTGGTATGGTAAGTAAACCGACTCCAAAACAGTTCTAATAGCAATTTTTTCTCCGTTTGGGATATTAAGAAAATAGGAAAATAAGAAGTAGTCCGGGAAGGAGACGAGGTGTCCACGAGGGTGGAGGGCGCGCCCTACCCCCTGGGCGCGCCCCCTGCCTCGTGGGCACCTTGTTTGCTCTCTAGACTCCGTTTTCTTACATGATACTTCTTTTTACCGATAAAAAATCATTATATAATCTCCCGAAGGTTTTGACCCTCGTATCACGCAAATATTCTCTACTATTGTTTCAAACTATTTTTCTGACAGATTTGGATCACCATGACGTCTTCAAGCGCTCCCAAGGACAAGTTTTTCGAGAAGGTCATCAACCCCTACCACACGGAAGTGCTGCAACACCCTCAAACCATTGAGATGCATGAGGGGGTGCTGCACATCCGCGATGTTGAGGGACCAAGCAGGACCGGAAGCGTGGAGGCAAGGCTTGAAGCAATGGAGCAACAAGTTTTCAAGTGCCAGGAGATGGTGGAACATGGACTCGATGCCAACCACATAGTGATCACGGAGTTCACCAACAACCAAAAGTTGGATGTGGAGAACATCGGGGAGACCATCTTCAAGCTTCACAAGAAAATCGAGCACCTCCAAGCCCAGATCTATGACCTGCAAAACCAAAATTGTGAGTATGAATAAATATTCAAAAGGATGAGTTTGGCTCCAGATTTGAGGATCCCGGAGACTCGATCATCCTTTTATGATGGTGAGTATATGCCTTGGAAGATGGATGACAAGCCTACATCATCAACAACTCCATCATCATCACCTCCGAAGAAGGAGACATAATCACATGGGTATGGGCACTCCCCTTGGCAACTGCCAAGCTTGGGGGAGGTGCCCCGATATCGTATCACCATCACACTCCTATCATTACCGTTTTTCTTAGTTTGATCCATTTGGTAATATCTTGATCTAGTAGAATAAAGTTTTAGAATGATCTAGTTTTGAGTTTTGCTTTATGATCCCTCTATGTAATTGAGTCTGTGAGCTTTATATAATAAAGATTAGTCTTGAGTCAAGGTTTTTCTATCTTGCTATGATCTTGAGGGAATAAAGGAAAAAGAAAGAATAAGATGAAATAAAGGGATCATATGGATCTTATGGAGAGTAATGGCATCACATATTAAGAATATGATGAATAAAAGTTGTTGAGAGTTGGCAAACATAGTTTTGGTCATTTTTGCAATTAATAGGAAGTAATAAAGAAATATAGGTTCTCACATATAAATATACTATCTTGGACATCTTTTATGATTGTGAGCACTCATTAAAATATGACATGCTAAAGAGTTGATGTTGGACAAGGAAGACAACGTGACGGGTTATGTTTTATTATATCTAAAATAAAGTATATTGTCATGGATCATCCAACATGTTGAGCTTTCCTTTCCCTCTCATGCTAGCCAAATTCTTTCCACCAAGTAGAGATACTACTTGTGCTTCCAAATATCCTTAAACCCAGTTTTTCCATGAGAGTCCACCATATCTACCCATGGATTGAGTAAGATCCTTCAAGTAAGTTGTCATTGTTGCAAGCAATAAAAATTGCTCTTTAAATATGTATGACTTATTAGTGTGGGAGAAAATAAGCTTTATACGATCTTGTGATATAGAAGAAATAAAAGCGACAGACTGCATAACAAAGGTCCATATTACAAGTGGCAATATAAAGTGACGTTCTTTTGCATTAAGATTTTGTGCATCCAACCCTAAAAGCACATGACAACCTCTGCTTCCCTCTGCGAAGGGCCTATCTTTTATTTTTGTCGTATACCTTCATACAAGGGTCATGGTGATCTTCACCTGTCCTTTTTACATTTTATCCTTTGGCAAGCACATTGTGTTGGAAAGATCTTGATATATATATATATATATATATATATATATATATATATCCAATTGGATATAAGTTAGCATGAACTATTATTGTTGACATTACCCTTGAGGTAAAAGGTTGGGAGGCAACACTATAAGACCCTATCTTTCTCTGTGTCCGATTAAAACTTCATACCCATAAGTATCGCCCTAGAAAAATGAGGTAGAAGCTTTCGGGACGAAAGACCGCTGCCATGAGGCGGAACCTTGGTGGAACCAATCTAGGGCTCCGGCAGAGCTGTTCTGCCTGGGAAACATCCCTCCAGGAGGGGGAAATCGCCACCATCGTCATCACCATCGTTCCTCTCATCAGGAGGGGGTCAATCTCCATCAACATCTTCACCAGCACCATCTCCTCTCAAACCCTAGTTCATCTCTTGTATCCGATCTTTGTCTCAAAGCCTCAGATTAGTACCTGTGGGTTGCTAGTAGTGTTGATTACTCCTTGTAGGTGATGCTAGTTGGTTTATTCGGTGGAAGATCATATGTTCAGATCCTATATGCATATTAATACCTCTCTGATTATGAACACGAATATGATTTGTGGGTAGTTATGTTTGTTCCTGAGGACATGGGAGAAGTCTTGCTATGAGTAGTCATGTGAATTTGGTATTCGTTCGATATTTTGATGAGATGTATGGTGTCTTTAATCTAGTGGTGTTATGTGAACGCCGACTACATGACACTTCACCATTGTTTGGGCCTAGAGGAAGGCATTGGGAAGTAATAAGTAGATTATGGGTTGCTAGAGTGACAGAAGCTTAAACCCTAGTTTATGTGTTGCTTCGTAAGGGGTTGATTTGGATCCATATGTTTCATGGTATGGTTAGGTTTACCTTAATTCTTATTTCGTAGTTGTGGATGCTTGCGAGAGTAGTTAATCATAAGGGGGATGCTTGTCCAAGGAGGGGAAGCACCCAAGCACAGGTCCACCCACATATCAGATTATCAAAGTAACGAACGCGAATCATATGAGTGTGATGAAAACTAGCTTGACGATAATTCCCATGTGTCCTCGAGAGTGTTTTCCTTCATATAAGAATTTGTCCAGGCTTGTCCTTTGCTACAAAAAGGATTGGGCCACTTTGCTGCACCTTATTTACTTTTGTTACTTGTTACCCGTTACGAATTACCTTATCAAAAAACTATCTGTTACCGATAATTTTAGTGCTTGCAGAGAATACCTTACTGAATACCGCTTGTCATTTCCTTCTGCTACTCGTTGGGTTCGACACTCTTACTTATCGAAAGGACTACAATAGATCCCCTACACTTGTGGGTCATCAAGACTCTTTTCTGGCGCCATTGCCGGGGAGTGAAGCGCCTTTGGTAAGTGGAACTTGGTAAGGAAAAAATTATATAGTGTGCTAAAATTTACTGTCACTTGTTACTATGGAAAGTAACCCTTTGAGGGGTTTGTTCAGGGTATCTTCACCCCGACCAGTAGAGCAAAGAGTTGCTCCTCAACCTACTGAACCTACTGAAAGTGTTTACTTTGAAATACCTTTGGGTATGATAGAGAAACTGCTAGCTAATCCTTTTACAAGAGATGGACCATTGCATCCTGATTTACACCTAATTTATGTGGATGAAGTTTGTGGATTATTTAAGCTTGTAGGTATGCCCGAGGATGTTATCAAGAAGAAGGTCTTCCCTTTATCTTTGAAGGGAAAGGCATTGACATGGTTTAGGCTATGTGATGATATGGGATCATGGAACTACAAGCGATTGAAATTGGAATTTCATCAGAAGTTTTATCCTATGCATCTTGTTCATCGTGATCGTAATTGTATATATAATTTTTGGCCTCGGAAAGGATAAAGCATTGCTCAAGCTTGGGGGAGGCTTAAGTCAATGTTATATTCTTGCCCCAATCATGAGCTCTCAAGAGAAATTATTATTCAAAAAGTTTATGCTCGGCTTCCTCTCAACAATCACTCCATGCTCGGTGCTTCTTGTACTGGCTCTTTCATGATGAAGACAATTGAATTAAAATGGGATTTATTGGAAAGAATTAAACGCAACTCAGAAGATTGGGATCTCGATGAAGGTAAGGAGTGAGGTATAACACCTAAGTTTGATTGTGTTAAATCTTGTATGGATGTCGATGCTTTTCGTGAATTTAGCACTAAATATGGACTTGACTCTGAGATAGTAGCTTCTTTCTGTGAATCATTTGCTACTCATGTTGACCTCCCTAAGGAGAAGTGGTTTAAATATTATCTTCCCATTGAAGTAAAAGTAGTTGCACCTATTAAAGTTCAAGAAAAGACTATCACTTATAATGATCCTATTGTTCCTACTACCTATATTGAGAAACCACCTTTTCCTGTTAGGATAAAGGATCATGCTAAAGCTTCAACTGTGGTTTGTAAGAGTAATACTAGAACACCTACACCACCTGAGCAAATTAAAGTTGAACCTAGTATTGCAATGGTTAAAGATCTCTTGGCTGATAATATTGATGGGCATGTTATTTACTTCTGTGATGAAGCTGCTAGAATTGCTAGACCCGATACTAAAAATAAACATAGACCTGTTGTAGGCATGCCTGTTATTTCTGTTAAAATAGGAGATCATTGTTATCATGGCTTATGTGATATGGGAGCTTGCAGAGAATACCTTACTGAAAACCGCTTGTCATTTCCTTCTGCTCCTTGTTGGGTTCGACACTCTTACTTATAGAAAGGACTACGATAGATCCCCTACACTTGTGGGTCATCAGTGTCTCTCTCCTAGTGGTGTTGGAGCGCCGCCGGGGCAATCATCGTGATGACGATCTACTCCAATAATTTCGCCGCCATCAACACCAACTCTCTCCCCCTCTATGCAGCGGTGTAACCTCTCTTCTACCCGCTGTAATATCTACTTAAACATAGTGCTCAACGCTATATAATACTTCCGAATGATCTATTGCTATCTTATGATGTTTGAGTAGATTCGTTTTGTCCTATGGGTTGATATATGATCATGATTGGTGTGAGTTGTATGTTTTATTTTTGGTGATGTCCTATGGTGCCCTCCATGTCGCACAAACATGAGGGATTCCCGCTCTAGGGTGTTGCAATACGTTCATAGTTCGCTTATGGTGGGTGGCGTGAGTGACAGAATACACATAACTGAGTAAGTGGGTTATTGCATATGGGAGTAAAGAGGACTTGATACTTAATGCCATGGTTGGGTTTTACCTTAATGATCTTTGGTAGTGGCGGATGCTTGCTAGAGTTCCAATCATAAGTGCATATGATCCAATTACGGAAAGTATGTTAGCTCATGCCTCTCCCTCATATAAAGTTGCAATAATGATCACCGGCCTAGTTATCGGTCACCTAGGGACAAATGACTTTCTTATTGACAAAAGCTATCTACTTTTATTATCTTGCAATTTATTCACGGTTTAATTCTCGCAAAGTACTTCTAGTTTTATTCTTGTTCTAGGTAAAGCGGGCATTAAGTGTGCGTATAGTTGTATCGGTGGTCGGTAGAACTTGAGGGAATATTTGTTATACCTTTAGCTCCTCGTTGGGTTCGACACTCTTATTTATCGAAAAAGGCTACAAACGATCCTCTATACTTGTGGGTTATCACTTGGCAGATAAGAAGGATCGCAAAGTGAATAAAGGTATATTTGATATACATGTTATTGATGTGTTCCTTACTAATGCTCGTAGTAGCGCCTGGGTATTTGGTACTTGTTCGGTTGCTCATATTTGTACCTCGAAACAGGAGCTGCTGAATTAAAGAAGATTGGCTAAGGACGAGGTGACGATGTGCCTCAGGAATGGTTCCAAGGTTGATGTGATCACCTTCGGCACACTACCTCTACATCTACCTTCGAGGTTAGTTTTAGACCTCAGTAATTGTTATTTGGTGCCAGCGTTGAGCATGAACATTAAGTCTAGATCTTGTTTATTGCGAGACGGTTATTTATTGAAGTCAGAGAATAATGGTTGTTCTATTTATATGAGTAATATCTTTTATTGTCATGCACCTTTAATGAATGGTCTATTTTTGTTGAACCTCAATTGTAGTGATACATATATTCATAATATTGATGCCAAAAGATGCAAAGTTGATAATGATAGTGCAACATACTTGTGGCAATGTCATTTAGGTCATATTGGTGTAAAGCGCAAGAAGAAACTCCATGCAGATGGAATTTTGGAATCACTTGATTATGAATCATTTTATGATGGCGAACCATGCCTCATGTAATATGACTAAAACTTCGTTCCGGAACAATGGAGCGAGCTAATGACTTATTGGAAATAAGACATACTGACTTATGCGGTCCGATGAGTGTTGAATCATGCGGCGTGTATCATTATTTTCTAACATTCATCTGATTTAAGTACGTATGGCTATATCTACTTGATGAAACACAAGTCTGAAATATTTGAAAAGTTCAAAGAATTTCAAAGTAAAGTGGAGAATTATCGTAACAAGAAAATAAAGTTTCTACGATTTGATCGCGGAGGCGAATATATGAGTTACGAGTATGACCTTCATTTAAAAAAATGTGAAATTGTTTCACAACTCACGCCACCTGGAACACCACAGCGTAATGGTGTGTCCGATCATCGTAACCGTACTTTATTAGATATGGTGTGTTCTATGACGTCTCTTATCAATTTGCCTTTATCATTTTGGGGTTATGCATTAGAGACAGTTGCATTCACGTTAAATAGGGCACCATTTAAATCCATGGAGATGACACCGTATAAACTATGGTTTGGCAAGAAACCTAAGTTTTTGTTTCTTAAAGTTTGGGGACGCGATGCTTATGTCAAAAGGCTTCAGCCTGACAAGCTCAAACCCAAAGCGGAGAAGTATGCCATCATAGGATACCCTAAAGAAACTATTGGATATACCTTCTGCCACAGATCCGAAGTAAAAATCTTTGTTGCTAAGAATGGGTCATGTCTAGAGAAGGAGTTTCTCTCGAAACAAGTGAGTGAGAGGAAAGTAGAACTTGATGAGGTAGTTGTACATTCTCTCGAATTGGAAAGTAGCACATCAGAGAAAACTGTTCCCGTGATGCCTACACCAACTAGAGGGGAAACTAATGATGATGATCATGACACTTTAGATCAAGTTACTACTGAACCTCTTAGGTCGACCAGAACACATAGCGCATCAGAGTGGTATGGTAATCCTGTCCTGGAAGTCATGTTGTTAGACAACGGCGAACCTACGAACTATGAAGAAGCTATGATGAGCCCAGATTCCAACAAATGGCTTGAGGCCATGAAATCTAAGATAGGATCCATGTATGAGAACAAAGTGTGTACTTTGGTGGACTTGCCCAATTATCGGCAAGCCATTGAGAATAGATGGATCTTCAAGAAGAAGATGGACGCTGATGGTAATATCGCTATCTACAAAGGTTGACTTGTTGCAAAAGGTTTTCAACAAGTTCAAGGGGTTGACCATGATGAGACTTTCTCACCAGTAGCGATGTTTAAGTCTGTCCGAATCATGTTAGCAATTTCCACATTTTATGATTATGAAATTTGGCAAATGGACGTCAAAACTGCATTCCTTAACGGGTTTCTTAAAGAAGAGTTGTATATGATGCAAACAGAAGGTTTTGTTGATCCTAAAGTTACTAATAAAGTGTGCAAGCTCTAGCAATCCATCTATGAAAGGGTCGTTGCATGCGGAATATGGCCATATTCATATCTTTTTCAAACGTATACCCCCTCCATTCCTAAATATAAGCGCTTGTAGAGATTTAAATATGAACTACATACGAAGCAAAATGAATGAAGCTACACTCTAAAATATGTCTATATATATTCGTATGTAGCCCGTATTGAAATATTTAAAAATGCTTATATTTAGAAACGGGCGACACGGGGGAACCCTAGCCGCTAGCGCCGGAGGCCTCCCCTCCACCTGCTCCCGCGCCGCCATCGCCGGAGGACTGGCCGGCGAAGCCGCGCCGAGCCATGGGATGGTGGCGCCGGGGCTGTCCTTCACCGTCGAGCTGCTTCTCCGAGCTATCCCCATCCTCCGTGTCCTCGCCCACCGCCGTCCGACCCTGCGTCCCCACCGCTAGAGGCTGGCCGGCCCTGCCGCGCCGGGTCTTGGCTCTCCTCTGACATGCCTCCCCTTGCTGCGGCGTCCCCCGCCCCTCCCCCATGACCGAGCTACAGGTCCTCTGGCGTCCCTAGTTGCCTGGCGGTGGCTGCCTCCTGCAGCGCCCTAGCCGGGTGCATGTCTGGTGCGAGCTTCCTTCGCGCGCCCCCTCCACCCTGCAGATGCGGCTTCAGCCC
>NC_041385.1:662077854-662137283 GCF_002162155.2 Triticum dicoccoides | reverse complement strand
GCGGCTCCGGCTCCGGCTTGCTCTTGCAGTTGTGCCCCCTTTCCGGCTCCATGGCTCGTCATCACTAAGGGAGTCCTGGATTAGGGGGTCCTCGGACTGCCAGACTATGTACTGTGGCCGGACTGTAGGACTATGAAGATACAAGATAGAAGACTTTGTCCCATGTCCGGATAGGGCTCTCCTCGGCGTGGAAGGCAAGCTTGGTGATTCGGATATGTAGATTCCTTTCTCTATAACCGACTTTGTGTAACCCTAGCTCCCTTCGGTGTCTATATAAATAGGAGGGCTTAGTCCGTAGGACATCAATCATAATCTCATAGGCTAGACTTCTAGGGTTTAGCCATTACAATCTCGTGGTAGATCGACTCTTGTAACACTCATATTCATCAAGATCAATCAAGCAGGAAGTAGGGTATTACCTCCATAGAGAGGGCCCGAACCTGGGTAAACATCGTGTCCCCCGCCTCCTGTTACCATTAGCCTTAGACACACAGTTCGGGACCCCCTACCCGAGATCTGCCGGTTTTGACACCGACATTGGTGCTTTCGTTGAGAGTTCCGCTGTGACGTTGAAGATAGGCTTGATGGCTCGCCTTGTTATCAAGGACAACATCACCTCCGGGGGAGCCTTGGCCTCAGGCCAAACCCTGTGGCTCGGCGGCTTTACCATGGTCGCCCTCTCGGCTGTCAAGCGGACGATGACTTCTCGTGTCATCAAAAATCACCTCCGCGTCAGCTCAGAATACTCCGAACAGATGGATCTGACGGAGTTGTCATCTTTAAACGAACTCCTGGATCGCATCGCCGCCTTGGGAGTCGCTACGGACTACGATCGGATTAGGCTTAAACCCGATTAGAGAGAAGTTGAATCTCCATCGATAACCCATCAGATAGCGGTATTGGAGGAGCAATGCGACGACTCTTCCCCTATGTTGAGGATGAACTATATTCGGATCTCCGAGCTCACAGAGCCGAATACTCACCCGCGAGAAGACCTGCCTCGTACTCTGAACTTAGAATCGAATTGTGGGCCTGAGAAATTGGTTGATATTCCGGAGCCCGAACTGTTAAGCTCGGAAGTTTGTCAAGCTCTGGATCCCAGATTGGGTCAGGGTTCGGACTTAAATCCACCCACCCACTGAGGGAGTCCTGGATAAGGGGGTATCCGAACAGCCGGACTATATACTTTGGCCGGACTGTTGGACTATGAAGATACAAGATTGAAGACTTCGTCCCGTGTCCGGATGGGAGTCTCCTTTGCGTGGAAGGCAAGCTTGGAGATTTGGATGATAGATCTCCTTCTCTGTAACCGACTCTGTGTAACCCTAGCCCCCTCTGGTGTCTATATAAACCGGAGGGTTTTAGTCCGTAGGACAAGAACAACAATCAGAATCATAGGCTAGCTTCTAGGGTTTAGCCTCTATGATCTCGTGGTAGATCAACTCTTGTAATACTCATATCAGCAAGATCAATCAAGCAGGAAGTAGGGTATTACCTCCATCGAGAGGGCCCAAACCTGGGTAAACATCGTGTCCCCAATCTCATGTTACCATTAGCCTTAGACGCATAGTTCGGGACCCCCTACCCGAGATCCGCCGGTTTTGACACCGACATTGGTGCTTTCATTGAGAGTTCCTTTGTGTCGTCGCTGTGAGGTTTGATGGCTCCTTCAATATTAAACAACACGGACCAGGGTGAGACTTTTCTCCCCGGACAGATCTTCGTGTTCGGCGGCTTCGCACTGCGGGCCAATTCACTTGGCCATCTGGAGCAGATCGACAGCTACGCCCCTAGCCATCAGGTTAGGTTCGGAAACTTGAACTACACGACCGATATCCGTGGAGACTTGATCTTTGATGGATTCGGGCCTGCATCAAGAGCGCTGAACAGTCACAACGAGCATGACTTAAATCTGCCGTCGGACAGTATTCGGGATATCGCCCCTGCAGCTACTCCGGACCTAAATCCGGGGCAGACTGCGTCATCCGAGGACGGGTGGATGGACCCCGCCATGGAAGCCGCGTACTCTTAGGTGGTAGAACCGAACACAGGTTCTGTCGTTAAGGGAATCAGTGTCACCGGACCCCCGGACTTGTGTCCGGACGTGGGTTCCGAACCGCGCGCGCCCGGGCCCATTGAGTCTGAGTGGGCTCCAGTAATGGAGTTCACCGCTGCGGATATCTTTCAGCACTCCCCCTTTGGCGATGTGCTAAATTCATTAAGGTATCTCTCTCTCTGTTAGGAGATTCCTGGCCGAACTATGTCCGGCTCGAGTGGGAAGCAGGCAACGCAGAAATTCGTTACCCACCCACCACCCACTTCATAGCCACGGTTGATGATTTGACCGACGTGCTTGACTTTGACTCCGAAGACATCGATGGTATAGACGACGATGCAGGAGAAGACAGGAACCACCGCCCACAGGGCGCTGGACTGCCACCTCTTCATATGATATATATATATGGTGGACACCCCCAAAGAAAACAATGGCGATGAGGCAACAGAAGATAACCCCTTAGGGAAGAAATCAAAGCATGGGCGTCATCGGCGCTGCTCTAAGCCCCGCCACAGCAATACCGGCACAGGAGAAGAAAACAATCCAAATGGTGCCGAAGAGGAATACAATCCTGATCAGCCTACCTTCGAGCAGGCCGAACAGGAACACGGGCAGGTCAGCCCAGATGAACAGGCGACATATGGATACTAGGAGGACGACAACTATATGCCTCCCTCCGAAGACGAGGTGAGCCTCGGTGATGATGAATTCGGCGTACCGGAGGATCCCATAGAGCAGGAGCGCTTTAAGCGCCGGCTTATAGCCACTACAAGAAGCCTGAGAAAGAAGCAGCAACAGCTCCAAGCTAATCAAGATCTGCTCACAGACAGATGGACCGAGGTCCTGGCGGCCGAGGAATACGGACTCGAGCGCCCCACCAAAGGTTACCCAAAGCACAAGTTGCTACCTCAACTAGAGGAGGAGGTCGTAAAGCCTTCACTACTAGCACAAGACGAGGCTGACCGGCCACCTCGTCGCCAGGATAAAGCGGCGTATCAGACCGAATATCAGCCCGCACCCCCACGCCAGTTTACTACGGCCCGGGGCAATATGCAGGACCTACGAAATCTATTGGAAAACAAAGCAGGATAGCCAAGATCGATCTACGGATCACGGGGGCACGCCCCAACACTTGACATCGACCGTCATGCCGGATACACTAACAACAAGTCCGGCCGGGCCGAACATAACCAGCCAGACATAGTCGCACTGCGTAGCGACATAGCCCCGCACAGAGGCGCCGCACACCCCCTTTGCTTCACTGATGAAGTAATGGATCACGAATTCCTAGAAGGGTTTAAACCCGTAAACATCGAGTCATACAATGGCACAACAGACCCCGTGGTGTGGATCGAAGACTTTCTTCTCCACATTCACATAGCCTACGGCGATGACCTACATGCTATCAAGTATCATCCCCTTAAACTCAAAGGACCAGGCAGACATTGGCTGAATAGCCTGCCGGCGAACTCCATCGGCAGTTGGGAAAATCTTGAGGACGCATTCCTCGACAACTTCCAAGGCACTTACGCGCGACCACCAGATGCTGATGACTTAAGTCACATTACCCAACAGCCCGGAGAGTTAGCCAGGAAATTCTGGACTCGGTTCCTAACTAAAAAGAACCAAATTTTCGACTGTCCAAACACCGAGGCCTTGGCGGCCTTTAAGCATAATATCCGCGACGAGTGGCTCGCCCGGCACCTCGGCCAAGAAAAACCAAAGTCCATGGTGGCCCTCATGACACTCATGACCCGCTTTTGCGCGGGCGAGGACAGTTGGCTGGCTCGCAGTAGCACCACGCCAGGAAACTCCGGCACTTCAGATGTCCGCGACAGTAACGAAAGCCAGGGCGCAATAGACATAAGCGTCGGAATAATGGTGACAACGCCAAAGATACGGCAGTCAATGCCGGATTCAGCAGCTCAAAATCCGGTCAGCGGAAAAAGCTGTTCAAAAGAAACAATCCGGGATCGTCCAGTCTGGACCACATACTCGACCACTCGTGCCAGATTCACGGCACCCCCGACAAACCAGCCAATCACACTAGCAGAGATTGCTGGGTGTTCAAACAGGCCGGCCAGTTGAATGCCGAAAACAAGGACAAGGGGTTGCACAGCGATGATGACAAGGAGCCCCGACGTCCGAACACTGGGGGACAGAAGAAATTTCCCCCCAGGTGAAAACGGTAAACATGATCTACGCCACCCACATTCCCAAACGGGAACGAAAGCGTGCACTAAGGGACGTCTATGCGATGGAGCCAGTCGCCCCAAAGTTCAAACCATGGTCATCCTGTCCGATCACCTTCTATCGTAGGGACCATCCTACCAGCATCCGTCACGGCGGCTCAGCCGCATTGGTCCTTGATCCGATCATCGACGGATTCCACCTCACGCGGGTCCTTATGGACGGTGGCAGCAGCCTGAACCTGCTCTATCAGGACATAGTGCAAAAATGGGCATCGATCCATCACAGATCAAACCCACCAAAACCACCTTTAAAGGAGTAATTCCAGGGGTAGAGGCCTGCTGTACGGGCTCAATAACACTGGAAGTGGTCTTCGGATCTCCGGATAACTTCTGAAGCGAGGAGTTAATCTTCGATATCGTACCTTTCTGTAGTGCCTATCATGCACTACTTGGACGAACCGCGTTCGCTCGATTCAATGCGGTACCTCACTATGCATACCTTAAGTTCAAGATGCCAGGACCTCGCGGGGTTATAACAGTCAATGGAAACACAGACCGCTCCCTCTGTATGGAAGAGCACACTCTGGCCCTTGTGGCAGAAGTACAAAGCAGCCTTCTTCAACAGACAGCCAATTCGGCAATGACAACCCCGAACACCGTCAAGCGAGTCCGGAGCACCCGGCAACAGGATCATCAGGCACGCCAAGAGCTCGATTAGCAATCCGGCCTCGCCCCAGCCCTAGTCAGGCGGCATTAGTGCCACGCGTACATGACTATGCACTCAAAATACCATGGGCATAGGTGGAGGCGAGACGACGATGCGGCCTACAGTGCGGTTCAGCCGCCACGAGGCCCGCATACCCTTTTTCTTTCTTTCTTTCAGGACCCTACTTTCGGGCAGCCCCTTCAGAGAACCGGACTATCGGACTCATCACAGGAGGGAACACCAAGGAGGCAAGAGGCTTTGCACACAAGGGAATACCCAGGTGGTCTCTGTTAATGATTGTTATACCTGTGTTACATACCCGCATGCAGCCTGTCTTTGGATAGGACATGTCAAATAGTCCTATTTGTTTCTGCTTCACGCATTAATTATACACATACGCCTTGACGTATTATCCAAATAACAACGACAAATAGTATACAGCGTCAGCTTCTTATTACTATCTTCATATTTTCCCTTAAATGTTTATTTAATACTGCATCCGTACACTTTGGTACGATTAGTTTGCCAGGGGCCTTTTATTGAGCCCCATAACATGACAAGAAAAGTCTGAACACTTTCGACAGTGCGGCACCCTGAACTTATAGCATTATATGTATCAGCTCCGAATCATGTCTTGGGTCAATAGTTGGGTTATCCCGGCTCCCTTGTTTTGGTACCTTATGTTCCATTATATCGGCTAAGGTAGCGCAGGGAGAACTACTGCGATTGTGTCCCGATTCTTCCGGACGAGCACCTCAGTAGAGAGAGCCGAAAACTGACTGTCATGATGCGACGAGAGCTGGTCGCTATTCGGGAGGTTCAAAATCCTTAAAGATTTTTTCCGCTTCAGGCGAGGAATCGGCCTCGTCCAATTTAGGCGTGTATAGCACCCCGATTCGGCTTTCTAAATATTAGGGGCTTCGTCGAAATTTAAAATGGTAGACTTCTATGGCTAAGTGAGAGTTATAAAGCCGCATAGTCTGATTGCCTTGTTCGCTGCGCTGAACACCTCCTTAAAGGACCAAAAAATTGGATAAAGAGTGTTTGGGTCTTCCACGAACACCCCAGTACTAGGTACAACGGGGCAGAAGCCGACGACTGGCCTACTTTCAGAATTTTATAAACAGCCGCACAGAAGGTAATATTTTAAATCAAACAAAGCGTCATATAAGCGCAAACAAACTCGTTTTCCTATTACAAAAATGACATGAGTACATTCACTCAAAGATTATGTCCTTGGTACATCCATTGGCCACAAGGCGAGCGCCTTTCATAACGCCATCATAATATTTTTTGGGATAGCGATGCTGCTTACCCTCAGGTGGTCCTTCCTTCACAAGCTTCTCAGCATCCAGCTTGGCCCAATGCATCTTCGCGCGGGCAAAGGCCCGGCGGGCACCCTCAATACAGACGGATTGCTTGATAACCTCAAGCCGCGGACAGGCATTTACCATCCGCTTTATAAGGCCAAAATAGCTATCGGGCAGAGGCTCACCAGGCCACATCCGGACTATCAGGCCCTTCATGACCAGTTCGGCCGCCTTGTGGAGTTTGACCAATTGCTTCAGTTGGTCACTCAAGGGCATCGGGTGTTCGGCTCCGGCATACTGAGACCAAAACAACTTCTCCATTGAGCTCCCTTCTTCGGCACGGTAGAACTCCGTGGCATCCGATATGCTGCGTGGCAGATCTGTGAATGCCACTGGAGAGCTCCGAATGCGGTTAAGTAAAAGAAATGTCTCCTCCACATGCTTGCTCTGCATAATGAATGCCTTACCCGCCGCTATCTTCTTGGCCGCCTGGATTTCCTGGAGGGCCCTTTGGGCTTCGGCCTTGGCTCTCTCGCGCTCTCGAGGGCTTTGGCAAGCCCTGACGCTTGCGTCTTGAAATCATGCTCCAAGGACTCGAACTTCTTGCTGAACCCCTAGAGCTCTTGTTGTACCTCTCCCACCCGAGCATCGTGCTTTTCACGCTCAGTGCGCTCCGCGGCTGCCTTAACTTCAGCCTCGGACAGCGCTTTCTTCAGGGCCGCCACTTCGGTCGTGGCCCCTATTAAAAATCATGATGCTTTTTGTTAGCATCATCAATTTTCTCCTCTACATAACACACGGACGGGGTATCACTTACCTTTGTTCTCCTCGAGCTGCCTCTTCACAAGGCCTAGCTCTTCTTCGGTCTGCCCCAGGTCCCGCCTAAGTCCGGCGGCCTCAGCTATGCGTGCAGCGGCGGTCAGCAGCAAGGCCTGCTTATTAACATAGACAAGTACTGTTAGACTCCTGCGGTTTTTAGTTGACCCTCCGTTTGGCTTTTCTTTCTGAACACCAAATAGAGTATCAGGGGCTAGTGTCTATTGGGTGATATTTTCTCATAATTTTTCATTACTTACCTCAAGACTGTTAGTAGGCTAGTGCAGGCTTTGGTCAATCCGCTCTTGGCGGACTGAACCTTCTCAATTAGCGTACTCATAAGAGTACGGTGCTCGTCGTCAATGGAAGCGCCTCGAAGCACTTCCAACAAATTATCCGATGCCTCTGGCTGGGCGGAGGTCATCGGCACGGCCGGCTCGCCCTCCTTCATGAAGGGCTGCCTACCGGAATCCGGAACCCTTGGAGGCTCCGGCGCAGTAACCGGCTGGGAGCCAGACTTTTTGTGGCTCCTGTCAGCATAATCCATGGGGGTCTTACCCCCCATGTGCTCGGCATCTGGGATTTTGCCTTGGGGCGTCTCCATAACCGTCGCCCCCTGCTCTGGTATCCTTTGGGACAACACCTCGGTGTCATCCACAGGTCGTGGGGAGGTGGCTGTCGGAAGTGAATTCATCTCCGACTCACTCAGAGACCCTTCCGAAGAAGATACCCCGAGATTAGACCCAGCCGGACTGCATATACGCGGCGTTATTACAAACTATGAAGTTAAAGTTGCACGAAATGTATTACGAAGTGCGGACACTTACGACTTCACCCGGGACTTGCCCCTGGGCAGCCACTCCTCCTCGCTATAGGCGGCCGTGGTGGAGTGATCCGGAAGGGACGCCTTCCCCTTCTTCGGCGTCCTAGCCTCCCCCTGTGGGGCAGCTTTCCTCTTCTTCTCCTCACCAGTGCGGGGAGGGGGCATTTCTTCATGTTTCCCCTCGTCTCCATGGGAGGAAACTGTCTCGGCGTCCTCGGACGACGAGTCTATCATGGCCCTGCGCCGGAGACCTTTCCTGGTCCCCGTGGCCATTTTCTTCGACCTTTCGGCCTCCCCGGATGGGGCGGCCTTCCTCTTCTTCTCCTCCCCTTCGTGCGAGGAGTGCGCCTCATCATCTTTGGGTGAGGCGTCTGGTGCAACCTTGCGCTGGAGACCCTTCCTGGTCCCCATGGCCTTCTTTTCGGCCTTTTCCTCCGGCACCTTGTAAGGCGCTGGAACCAGCATCTCCGTCAGGAGTGCGGTTGCTGGATCTTCGGGCAGCGGAGCCGGACAGTCGATCTGCTCCGCCGTCTCCACATAATCCTGTTTTGTCATCATGGTGACTTAAATCCTCCCACGAATATGCTGGGAAAGGTACATCTTGTGATGGTTAGAGGACTTACCAGATTGGTGGGGCGCTTTGCGCTGAGCCCGCGGTCCTCGGAAATGGGAGGAGGAACTTCGCCGGTCTTGAAAAGCACCTTCCAGACGTCCTTATGCGTTGTGTCGAAGAGCTCATGCAGCATCTGGTGTTCGGCCGGATCAAACTCCCACATATTAAATGCCCGTGTTTGACAGGGAGAATCCGGCGGACGAGCATGACCTGGACCATGTTGACAAGCTTGATCTTCTTGTCCCTCATACTTTTGATGCAGGTCTCGAGTCCGGTCAGCTCCACAGGTTCGCCCCAGGCCAGGCCCTTCTTTTCCCAAGAGGTGAGCCGCATGGGGACTCTGGATCGGAGTTTGGGGGCCGCCACCCAGTTGGCGTCGCACGGCTCTGTGATGTAGAACCACCCTGATTGCCACCCTTTCACGGTCTCCACAAAGGAGCCGTCAAGCCATGTAACGTTGGGCATTTTGCCCACCATGGCGCCTCCGCACTCTGCCTGCTGGCCGCTCACGATCTTTGGCTTCACGCAGAAGGTCTTCAGCCACAGGCCGAAGTGGGCCTTGATGCGGAGGAAGGCCTTGCACACGATGATGAACGCCGAGATGTTGAGGACGAAATTTGGGGCCAGATCATGAAAATCTAGCCCATAGTAATACATGAGCCCGCGGACGAACGGGTGGAGTGGAAACCCTAGTCCGCGGACGAAATGAGGGAGGAATACTACTCTCTCCCGAGACTTTGGGGTGGGGGTGACTTGTCCCTCCGCTGGAAGCCTGTGCGCGATGTTTTCAGCCAGGTATCTGGCAGCTCGAAGCTTGGTAATGTCCTCCTCTGTGACGGAGAAGGCCATCCACTTGCCTCCCACTCTGGACATGTTGCGGATGGTCCTACGGAGAAGGCGAGAACTTGGGCGCTGGGGCTCGAGAGTGTGAGAACGGATGAGCAAAGGAGGAAGAAGGCGTGGGTGAAAATGGGGGATCCTTATCCCTTTATAAAGACGGTGAAAAAATGTGCGCCTCCCCACTTGCGTGTAAAAATTACCCATACCCGTATTGATGAGGATCCCGCGATAAGGGGGACACGACCTCTGCTTCGACAAGATGTGCCAAGGAAACCACCTCGCAATGTGTGCGGTAGCTGGTTGTAAAAAAGGGTTCACATAATGGCCAGGCCGTGATTAGATTTGTGGATTCTTGTTCTCTCTACCGTGGTATGTGAAATTTGTCTTGCAGAGCCGGACACGACTTAAGTGTTCGAAATTTATCTTGGAGTATTCGGAGATGGAACCCGCCTTGCAATGTCGAAGACAATCTGCACGCTGGACTCATCGTCATTGAAGCTTGGTTCAGGGACTACTGAGGGAGTCCTGGACAAGGGGGTATCCGGACAGCCGGACTATATACTTTGGCCAGACTGTTGGACTATGAAGATTCAAGATTGAAGACTTCGTCCCGTGTCCGGATGGGACTCTCCTTTGCGTGGAAGGCAAGCTTGGCGATTCGGATGATAGATCTCCTTCTTTGTAACCGACTCTGTGTAACCCTAGCCCCCTCCGGTGTCTATATAAACCGGAGGGTTTTAGTCCGTAGGACAAGAACAACAATCAGAATCATAGGCTACCTTCTAGGGTTTAGCCTCTACGATCTCGTGGTAGATCAACTCTTGTAATACTCATATCATCAAGATCAATCAAGCAGGAAGTAGGGTATTACCTCCATCGAGAGGGCCCGAACCTGGGTATACATCGTCTCCCCAGTCTCCTATTACCATTAGCCTTAGACACATAGTTCGGGACCCCCTACCTGAGATTCGCCGGTTTTGACACCGACACCCACCCAGATATAGGCAATCTTACCCACATCAAACAGCAGTCCCAAGAAACGGTCCATCCCTTTTGGGCTAGATTCCTCCTTGTCAAGAACAAGACAAAAGATTGCTGCGATGAAGACGCAATCTCATTATTCTGCAAAAACTGCACGGACGAGGGAATCCTCAATGCAATCAATCGCCGTCACGCACCACACTTCACTGACCTGGCAACCATAGTACATAAGTACTGCGCAATGGAGAGCGCCTGGATAACTCAGGCAGCCTCGTGGGAGCCACCGGTTTCCACTAAACCCCTCATCCGGGCCAAAAGGGTGCACCCTCGTCGGTCACCCGATCCAGTAACCAAAAAATCAAAGCCCATTGCAGAGCGCGGAACCGTACTAGAGGGATGGCTCGATAGGCCATGCAAGATACACACAACACCGGATACCATACCAACCCACAGCCTTAGAGCATGTTGGATACTCCGGCAGGTGGCCAAGAGTGGCGAGGATCTTCTCACCAAAAATCCCGCAGAGCAACATCCCATGGAAGACAGCAACCATACAGTGCTGACAATCTTCGAGACTTTACCCTCAAACAATAGGCGCAAAAGGGCGCTCCGCGGCCTCGCTGAAGTCTGCCAAGTTGCAGAAATAAACCCCTGGAACGACACGGCCATAACTTCCAATGCTAGTGACGAACCAAAATTCAAAACAGTTCGGGCATCCGCCGCAGTGGTCCTCACTCCAATTGTGGACGGTTTTTGGCTTACCAAAGTTCTCATGGACGGCGACAACGGACTAAACCTCATTTACGAGGAAACTCTCAACAAAATGAAATAGACAGGAGCTGCATTGAGCAAAGCAGCACGACCTTCCGAGGAATTATTCCCAATCAGGAGGCACAGTGTGCTGGAAAAATCACACTCGATGTGGTATTCAGCACGCCGGAGAACTATCGTCCGAAGAGATAACCTTTTAGGTGGCCCCTTTTAATAGTGGATATCACGCCCTTTTAGGGCGAGATGCATTTGCCAGCTTCCAAGCTATAACCCATTACGGGTACATGAAGCTCAAGATGCCCGGGCCCAATGGAATCATCACTCTCGCCAGCGATCCGGACATAGCACTCCGCGCCGAAAACAAAACCGCCGCCCTAGCCCTTGAGGCATTGTCTGAAGCCCTCGCGGCCGAAGAATTAACCGCATTGCGCTCCACGGTGGATAGGGACGACGTGATACTCGACAAGCGATCCAAATCCACCTCCTTTAAACCAGCAGACGAAATAGTCAAATTCCAGGTCCACCCAATGGACTCCACGAAGAGAGCATCCATCGGGGCATAGCTGGACCCCACGGTCGACGCCACACTACGGGCGTTCTTACACGAAAACTGGGACATATTTGACTGGCACCCTTCTGATATGCCAGGAATCCCACGCAGACTGGCCGAACATAGCCTAAACATACTGAAGGGATACAAGCCGGTCAAGCAAACATTATGGCGCTTTTCTGAACCCAAACGACAAGCCATGGGAGAAGAGCTAGCCAAGTTACTCGAAGCCAGATTCATTAGAGAAATAAAACACCCGGACTGGCTAGCAAATCTGGTGATGGTACCAAAGAAGGACAAATCCTGGCGCCTATGTGTCGATTTCAAGGACCTCAACAAGGCTTGCCCTAAGGATCTCTTTCCCCTCCCTCGCATCGATCAGATCATCGATGCTACCGCAGGACACGACTCACTGTGTTTCCTCGACGCATACTCCGGATACCATCAAATCAAGATGAAGGAGTCCGACCAGGCCGCAACGGCCTTCATAACCCCATACGGGCCTTTCTGCTTCAACATCATGCCTTTCGGGCTCAAAAACACCGGTGCCACCTATCAACGCATGACTCAAACATGCCTAGAGAAACAAATCGGCAAGACAGTTGAAGCATACGTGGATGATGTAGTCATCAAAATTAGGCATGTCGAATCCTTAATAGACGATATGCGTCTCACATTCGACAACCTCTGAATATATGACATCAAGCTCAATCCAGAAAAGTGTGATTTTGGCGTCCCCGCTAGAAACCTTCTGGGGTTCATCGTTTCCAATAGAGGAATTGAGGCAAACCCTGCTAAAATACGAGCTTTTTCACAGTTGGCTACCCCAACAGACCTTAAACAGGTCCAAAAATTATCCGGATGTGTGGCAGCTTTAAGCCGCCTTATCTCCAGACTAGGAGAAAAGGCACTGCCGCTGTATCGCCTTCTCCGGCGCACCGAACACTTTGAGTGGACGGACGCGGCAACGGCTGGATTGGAAGAAATAAAGGCTCTTCTAGCAAGCAACCCAATCCTGGCCGTGCCAAACGTCGGTGAACCCATGTTATTATACATATCGGACACACACCAAGTCGTGAACACAGTGCTCGTCGTTGAACTAGAGGCAGACGGACACAAATTTCCGCTCCAGAAGCCGGTATACTATGTATCCACCGTCCTCACACCATGCAAATCCCGGTACCCTCATTACCAAAAAATAGCATATGTGGTTTTTATGGCATCCCGGAAGCTACGACACTACTTTCAAGAGTGTTCGATTACGGTGGCCTCCGAAGTACCCCTCAATGACATAATAAACAACCGCGACGCTACGGGCCGGATTGCCAAGTGGGCCATTGAGCTCCTTCCATTTGACATATCATACAAACCCCACAGGGCCATTAAATCTCAAGTATTGGCTAACTTCGTCGCCGAATGGACAGAAGCCGAACTCCCTAAAGAGTACGGCACATACTCTAACTGGATCATGCACTTCGATGGCTCTAAAATGCTAGCAGTCCTAGGGGCAGGCATTATCCTAGCATCCCCTACTGGAGATATTGTTCAGTATGTCCTACAAATATTGTTCACGGACTCCAACAATGCAGCCGAATACAAAGCCTTATTGCATGGTCTTCGGATGGCCGTCTCCATGGGCATACAATGCCTGGAAGTGCGCGGGGACTCAAACCTCGCAATATCTCAAATAAATGGAGATTTCGATGCCAAAGATCCGAAGATGGCGGCTTATAGTAACGTCGTTCTCAAAATGTCGGCTCGGTTCGAGGGGCTCGAGTTTCACCATGTGGCTCGAGAAAGTAACCAAGAAGCGGATGTCCTTGCTTGCATCGGTGCTAAGCGCGACCCCGTCCCACCTAACATATTTCTAGAAAGCCTTTTCAAGCCATCCGTGGTGTGGCAAGGGGAGAGCAGTAACACCAATCCAGATCCGAATACAACCCCAGATTCCGAACACACCGATATCATCAGGGGCTCAGCCACCGAAATTATACCATCGGCCCATCTCATCATGGAAGTCATTGCCCCGTGGACCGAACCCTTCTTAGCCTACCTTAATAGGCGAGAGCTTCCTGAGGATCAGAACGAGGCACGCTACATTGTGCGGCGCTCTAAAGCCTACAAGGTCCACGAGGGAGAACTCTATAAGAAAAGCGCTACCGGAGTACTTTAAAGATGCATCTCCAAGGAAGAAGGGCGGCAGCTCTTGGCTGAAATTCATGCTGGTCTCGGCGGCCACCACGCCGCAGCCCGGTCTCTTGTAAGCAAGGCCTTCTGTACAGGTTTTTACTGGCCAACGCCCCGAGCAGACGCACAAGACCTTGTCCAACATTGTGTCGGATGCCAGCTTTTCGCTAATCAAAGCCACATGCCACCACCGCTATACAAATAATCCCCATTACTTGGCCTTTTGCGGATCTAGGGACTGGATATGGTTGGACCCCTTAAAGGAGGGAGCCATAAGAAAAAATATCTGCTGGTCATGGTGGATAAATTCACTAAGTGGATAGAGGCCAAACTAGTCAAAACAGCCGAAGCCGGCCAGTGATAGATTTTATATCCGGCATTGTGCACCGTTACGGTGTTCCGGACAGCATCATCACCGACAACGGCTCCAATTTCACAGCCGATGAGGTGAAGGCCTGGTGTGCCAATCTAGGCATTAAGCTCGACTACGCCTCTGTCTATCACCCACAAACAACGGTCAGGTCGAACGCGCCAATGGTCTTATTATGAGCGGCATTAAACCCAGGTTAGTGCGGTCTTTGGAAGAATCAGACAAAAACTGGGTCGAGGAGCTCGACTCTGTACTCTGGGGGCTGCGGACCACGCCCAATCGTTCAATCAGATATACACCTTTCTTCATGGTCTACGGTGCAGAGGTTGTGTTACCCTGCGACATTATTCATGACTCACCTCGAGTGCGCATGTATGAAGAGAGAGAGGACGAGTTGGATCGGCAGGACAGCTTAGATGCCCTGGAGGAGGAGCGCGACGTCGCTAAGGCCCGTTCCGCATTTTATCAACAACAGGCTCGTAGATATCAAAGCAGAGAAGTATGGGCCAAGATTTACAACATTGATGAACTCGTTCTACGCTTGCCGGAGAAGAAAAAGGACAAACTCAAGCCCAAGTGGGAGGGTCCCTTCATCATCGACGAAGTTCTCACCGGAGAAGCGTACCGCCTGCGTGATGCATCAGACAACCGCCTAGAGACGAACCCATGGAATGCAGCCAGACTCCGAAGATTCTATGCCTAGCGCCGGACTCTTCGTTCGTCTCCTTTTTCCCTTTTTTTCCTTTATTTACTTTTCCTCTCTTTTCACTTTTACTTACTAAGCTATAAGGGTCTTATACGGCTCGACCATAGACCTAAAACCGCATACAATTCTTAATACGTATGACAATTATACCTGGGGGCTTCTTGTACAGAGGCTTATTTCTTATTATTTTCCGAGCATCAAGCTCACCACATATGTGTCTTTTCCATGTATGTACCTTTTATTCGCCATTATATGCATCGATATGACTTAAGTTTCGGCCAAGCTGGGTTGCCTGGCTCCTGTACTTATGCCCTATGTTCCCATTAGTTCGGCTAGGGCATAAAGGGAGCACCTCTGCAATTGTTACTGCCAGGTCATCCGGATGTGTACCTCAAACTGGGTGAAGCCGAAAGCTAGCGTTCTTAAGGGAATATTCGGTCGGCGGCCTAAAGATGTTTTTTACTTGTCATTTTATGAACCCCCAGATGTTATGTATGCTGTGGTTTTCAAACACAGTTCGGACATGCACATTAATGCATGCTTACCCAGGGAAAGGAACCCTTAACGGAACTATTCTCTCTGGAAGACGTTTCTTATGATCAAAATGTAATATAACATAACTAGCCGGATACTTGTCTGTTCAAGCAACTATGACCCCTACGCCTGGCTTCTACGCGTACCCCTGTTTACATTACTGAGCGGGTATTCGGAAGCACTCCGCACCTTCGGGCCCAGAGGTTGAAGCGAAAAGGTCAGCCATGACAAGCGTTTTTACAATTCATCTAGAGACATTAAATTGTCAAATGAAGTACATAGTCACTTAGACTCAAACACTTCTTCTTCTATGCCATCTAACAAGCTATCTAGCCTACAATCCTGCTGGGAATGTTTGGCAGCTACTTGGACCTGGTCATACACCAAGCTAACGGGAATTTCTTCTCCATTTGACCCTACTAGTCCGACCCGGGCCATGTGATTCCGGTCAAGCTTGGTATAGTGGGTCTTCACCATTGCCCAGGTTCTAGCGCACCTTCACGGCAGGCCGATATCTTCCATAATCAGAAGCGCCGCCGCGCTACCTGGAGTAGCTGTACAAGCCCCTCCATACTTCCTGGAGGGGAGTAGGATGGTCATAAAGCCTTAGCAACACTTTGCATCGCTTGCCGAGCTCGCTCGTGCATTTGCGATAGCTCTTGTAGCAGATCGCTCGACGATCCAGACACCTCCTCTTCGGGACGGCCCTTCAATATGCCTATAGACATAATTCTGTCAGTTCCTTCCCTTGCCGAACTATATAAAGGTACATCCGAACACATACAAAATACGCCGCCCCACAGCTTCTTTTTTTCCTTCACGGAGTCAGCTAGCTGGTCTCGCACATCTTTAAGCTCTTCACAAAGCTTGGTGTTGGCATCTTGGAGTTTGTTCTTATCTGCCCTGACATGTGTCAGGATACGTTCGCCCGCGGCCAGTTGCCTTTGAGCTCCTGAACCTCCTGCTTGTGCGACATCCGGTGCTTCTATTATAAGAGTTGCGCTTGTATTAATATAACTGGTATATGATTATGTTTTCTCGATAGAGGGGAACATTACCAGATGCTGCCTTCTTGGATTTCTCCAGTTTGGCGATAGCTTTAGTCAGCTGGGCCTGACACTTTTCCAGCTCTTGAGACAAGAGGTTGTTCTTCTCTGTGAGCACCTGGTCATATAATGATCCTTAAATCAGTTGTACCAACTGTTTCAAGTCTCGGGGGCTACTGGTATATGAATATCAGTTCTGCACAAATGTGTACTTATCCGCATATCTTTCAAATACTGATCTGTGGCTCTGGAAAGCCCATCTCGAGCAGCTCAGATATATGCATCACCCGAGTTGAAGGCATTGAAAGCTTCTTCTAAAAAACCAGGGTCGTGAAGGACGGCCCGCCGGCGCCGATGATTCATGGCGTTTTCCACTTCGGAGTTTGTGGCGGATATCTTATCTGAATCCTCCGCATAAGGACAATCTGATGTTATCCCATGTTAGCCTCTGTCCTCGTGGTAGGGTCCGGAATCCGGCTAGTGGAGGCTTGGCTGAGAGGGTCCCCAGAAACAGTCCAGTGAATGTTCTTCCTGATAAGACACAACGGGTAGTGTCATACTTTAAGATGACGGCCTTGGGGCATATTTGAAACCATACCTCTTCAATGAGGGCTCGGTCATATTTCTATTTGCCTTCCTCTTCAGAAGCCTGCCTGTCGCAAGCGTCGCCTTCTTGCGCGCCGATCGCCTCCCCTTTAGAGCATAATATAGTGCGGTGGGTAAGGCATAAAGAGGGAATTCTACCAAAGGACAAATCTCTGGATCACTTACGTGCGTCACGGGGAGAAGGCCGGGATAGTCGGCAATGATGGCCACTTCGGTGCCATCACAGCTCGCCTGGTAAAACCCCCTTCCCCGAGCTCCACGAATATATCCGGATCCTCTTTGAATCCGGGGTCAAGGGACCGGTTGTGGTCCTATGGCTGTGGGGCGGGGTTGTGGATCTCCTTGGTGACTTTCCGCCATTCCTGTTATAAATGACGGATTAATATTTGTAAAAAAGGATTCAGGGAGTTGAAGGAGTAGAGTAGTGGGATGAAAACTCACCCAACTGGGAGGGTTATACATGGAAAATCCATCCCTAGGCTTAATATGGATGAACTCCTCCTCCTCCCCTTTATATAATCTGGACAATATTTTTGCCAAAGCAGCAGAAGTGTACGGACCCTTCCGACCGTAGCGGGTGGCGTCGCCTTTTCCGTTGAAGTGCCACATGGGGTGCCCTCAGTATTGGAGAGGTTGAACCCCTCGCATTATAGATATCGCCATAACCTCGATTATTGACAATCCGGATTGAGCGAGCGTCTTTATCTTGCTCATCAGTTGGAGGACTTCCGTGCTATCTTCCTCTCTGGGGCTCCGAGGATGCCAACTGAGGCGCTTCTTCAATGGTGTACTTGAATATTCTGGAAGACCCCTCCGGATTGGGTCAGGAAGGGATACATCTTCAATATAAAACCATTCGGAAGGCCATTCTTTGGGTGCCTTCCTTGGTGTGCCGGATAGGTATCCGGTTCCGGCAATGCGCCATATCTCAGCTCCGCCCACTTGGAATATTGATCCCTCTTGATTACGAGGGACGAGGCAACACAACTTCTTCCATAACTCGAAATGAGCCTCGCATCCCAAAAATAGCTCGCAAAGAGCAACGTAACCCGCAATATGCAGGATGGAGGCAAGTGTGAAGTTATGCAGTTGGAGACCATAGTACTCCAGGAGCCCCCCGAAGAACGGATGGATTGGAAATCCAACGCCTCTCAACAAATAGGGAATGAAGCATACTCGTTCCCCCCTGGATGGGTTGGGGAACTTCTCCGCTTGATCCCCATCGTCAAAGGAAGCTAGTTCGGCTCGAACGGGGACTAAATCTGCGGAGGGGAAGAAATCCCTGGGTCTGCAGCTTCACCAGTTGGCCGTGATACATAACACTTTTCCCGATCACCCAGTTTGGGGCCGCGAAGGCGGGAGGAAGAGCTGGGAGCGCTAGCCATGTTGGGGTGGTTTCTGCGAGCAAGCTTTGAAGATTTCTCGTTTGGAGGGAGGTGGTGTGGATTAGATCTAAAGATCCCCGCCTCTTTAATAGACAATTTTCTTATGTGGTCAGGGTGGTAAATGTAAGAATGCTCCGACCTCTCGTATTCGCTTGACACGTGGAAGCCGAAATCATGAAGGTACAGAAGCCGATGAGTGCGTCATTAAATGAAGGGCCGGACACTACTATTTAATTCAGATACTTTGAAGTATCCGGGGAAGGAACCCGCCTTGCAATGGCGAAGACAATCTGCGCGCCGGACTCATCGTCATTGAAGCCTGGTTCGGGGGCTACTGAGGGAGTCCTGGATTAGGGGGTCCTTGGACTGCCGGACTATGTACTATGGCCGGACTGTAGTACTATGAAGATACAAGATAGAAGACTTCGTCCCGTGTCTGGATAGGACTCTCCTCGGCGTGGAAGGCAAGCTTGGAGATTCGGATATGTAGACTCCTTTCTCTGTAACTGACTTTGTGTAACCCTAGCTCCCTTCGGTGTCTATATAAACCGGAGGGCTTAGTCTGTAGGACATCAATCATAATCTCATAGGCTAGACTTCTAGGGTTTAGCCATTACGATCTCGTGGTAGATCGACTCTTGTAATACTCATATTCATCAAGATCAATCAAGCAGGAAGTAGGGTATTACCTCCATAGAGAGAGCCCGAACCTGGGTAAACACCGTGTCCCCCGTCTCCTGTTACCATTAGCCTTAGACACATAGTTCGGGACCCCCTACCTGAGATCCGTCGGTTTTGACACCAACAGGCACCCCAGCAGCACCGGTCCGAACAGCCTGGATCTGCGCTCCTCTCCAGATCCTGGTTCGTCTGGGTCTTCGGCCACCTCCGCTTCGCCTACGCACATCTACTTCTGCCCAGTCGCCCAACCTCGCCCCGTCTTTCCTCATGTCCCGTAGCTCTCACGTTCGGCAGCGTCCGATGCCTCCTTTGGCGGCGACCGTAGCTCCCTTTCCTGCGGTGGCGGCTCAACCGATGACTTGGCTTCATCTTCTTCAAATCTTGCTTCGACGGCTTGGGATTTCCCAGATCTGGCCATGCGAAATCCTTGCTCGACCTTTCGATGCTGGCAGCGGCGACACCCGCAGGTGTCATCACCTTCTTGGAGGTGCTGCCATGGCCGACATCTGTGCCCCTCTTCGAGCAACAGGGGAAACCCTAGGTCCGGGTTTCTGGATCGGGCGGTGCTGCCTTGTTTGCTCGCGGTGTCCTCGGTAGTGGTTTTGGAGATTGGTCGTCATGTTGGTTTGGTTTGGGTTGCTTCTCAGGACGTCGAGTTTTCGCTGTGTTTTCTCTTTCTGGGCCGAGCATCCTATGTCTCTGCTCCGGGCACCATGTTCACGCCTACTGCGTTCGTGTCATGTGTTGTATCACCATCTGTATTCACTCTTAACTTCTTCTATCAACGAAATGATACGCAAGCTTTGCGTATTCACGAAAGAAAAAGAAACGGGGGGAATATTTCATGTTTTCAATTTTCAGACAGATGGATGGATTGTCAATGTTTCAAGAACAAAAATACGGTGGGCACCTAATGTGGACAATGCGGATGAGTTTCGCTTGCACAACGTGAATTTTTGCTCCCGTTACAACGCACGGGCATATGTCAATAAAAAACCCAACAATGTGTCATAATTGATATAAAACCATGCATCAACAAACAGAGAGTTTAAAAATTATTTCATGATAGGAGAAGGATTAATGCCATTGGTGTTGTACAAAGAAAATGTGCTTTTACCAAGCTTGCTTTTGGACAATTTGATAAGAAATGTGAGCCATTCTTTATCATTTCTGCTTACTTCAGTAGACTGCTTGGTTGATCTGTTCTACCACGCCATGACTTCACAAATATCCATTATTTGTAGTAAATGTGCTAAGTTATCTTTATATGATTATATTATATAAATATTGTGCAATCGGTGGCAGCAATCTCTAAAGTGTGGTGTTGGGGAAATTTTTAAGATCTGATTCAACACCTGACGAGTGATTAAACTCCATGTTGATTGCATTTTGCACATTCTGAATATTGTTAGATCAATCTGAGTATGGGGATGAGCCTCTAGGTTGTCACATTTACATGTATGAGTTGTCGACATGGACAATGCTCAACCCGTAGCAACGCACGAGCACATTTACTAATATTATACAAATGTCGTATTCCTATGGTGAATAAACGCGATAACCTCGACAAAAGAAAAACTGAGAAAGTAAAGATTACCAAGCAAATTCGATGTAACTGCAGTTGCTAAAGAAACAGTTAAAGACACGTATCCTAGAGTCACTTAACTGGCCGGTTAGAAATAGCAAGAGAAACTAGCAAGTATACACGACACTCATCTAACAGGTCCAGCCTCCGCAGTCAGTGCAACTATAATAAAGCTCTTGATATCCACTTAGAGCATCTCCAACAGCCGCACTTCATGCCGCGCGCTAAAAATTAGTATGCCGCGCGCGCTTCGGCAGGTTTAGCGCGGCCGTCAGCGCTGGCTCCAACAGCCGCGCTATAATGCAGCGCGCAAAAAATGCAGCGCGCGTGACTCGCCGGGCATTGCATATATTGCATTTTGGACACAAAATGAGTTTGAGACATTCAAAATGCAATGAACATGACATATAAAATTTCACACAAACAAGTTGATGAATAAAAGTCATGCCCACAAGTTCAAAATCATGCCCACAAGTTCATCCAACCAAGTTCAAAATACAAACCAAGTTCAAGACACAAATGAAAGACACATCAATCCTCATCCTCATCTTCCTCCTCTTTCGCGGCTGTACAATGGGGTAAGCGGGGTGCCGGCGCGTGCGTCCATGGGTGCAATTCACCGGCGCCGGCGGGCGCGGGGCGTAGGAGGCGGAGAGGAGAGAGTGCGGCGCGAGCGCTCGAGTGTGCCGCGCGCGAAAGCGGGCGCCCCAAATACACCGCGCGGGATAGCGTATCCGACCGCCCGTCCAACTCGTTATAGCACGCGCGCGATTATTGCGTGCCCGCTGAAGCCACCCGCCGCGTTGCGCGCGCGTTAAAATGGTCTAATTTACGGTGCGACGCTTCTTTAGCGCGTTGGTTAGAGATGCTCTTAGAACCAGAAATTCTCTATCGCCTGTGCCATAAAAAAGAAATAAGTCTAGCGAACGGCCGCTGCTCGCTTAGCCTACGCGAGCGGCCGGCCTAAACTGGAAAGTTTGTGTCCCCTTCCTAATTAATCATCCTAATTAAGAAAGCTTTTCACTTGGTCCTTAAATGTCTGTACAGCCATCCCTTCGGTGCATGTGTTTTATTATTTGGTGTATTTAATTCATGGTTTCAAAAACTAAAAAAACATAACTTTCAAACCGCCCATCCAAATTCAGATCCGTTTTCACCGCTGGAAAACTCGTGACGTGCTCTTCGAAACTAGATCTCGCATGTGGATGTTTTGACGAACCAGTCTTTCTGCCAACTAAACATCAATGTGTGTGTAACTAGACTAGATTGTCACGCCAACTGAACGTATGTGTGTGTGCCAAAAAAGTCCTGTCAACTAAACATCAATGTGTGTGCAACTAGACTAGATTGCCGCGCCAACTGAGCATATGTGTGTGCAACTAGTGTCCTGTCAACTAAACATCAATGTGTGTGCAACTAGATTAAATTACAAGCCAACTGAGTATATGTGTGTGCAACTAGTCTTCCTGCCAACTAAACATCAATGTGTGTGCAACTAGACTACATTACAAGCCAACTAAACATCAATATGTGTACAACTAGACTACATTACAAGCCAACTAAACATCAATGTGTGTGCAACTAGACTACTCCCTCCGTCCGGGTTTATTGGGCCTCTTAGCAAGTTTGCTCTGATCTGTTTTTGTAAGGCCCCGCTAAATATGCGTGTTTACTTTCCTCGATCAGCTCCGCCGAGCACGCACACGATTGGGCTGCCGTTTCGGCTTCATCGCTGCATGCAGGAAAACAGCAAAGTACCAGCTGTGAGCAATAACTGCCTCGCGCTGTGGTTGGTTGCATGCGAAAGTAAAGCTGGGCAATTAGCTGCTGTGAGGCTTTGGAATAACTGCAGATTAATCTAATTGGCTGCTGCTACTTTCGTAAGTCATGGATGGTTACCAGTAATATTCTTCCTTGGTCCTCGTGTCGTGGCTAACAGGCCCAATAAACCCGGACGGAGGGAGTACATTACAAGAGGAGGTTGCACATCGACTTTCGTCGAGGCAATAAACTAGTTGCACATCAAAGTTGTCGTGGTTGCTAGGTTGCAACCTCATACGAAGGTGCAGCGCCAAACATTAGTTTTGGAAAAAAGTTGCATGATGTAGTAATAAAGTTGCACAATACAGTAATAGTGTTGCACTATATAGCTTCAAAGTTGGCATCGGAAAAAATTCGTTAAAATATACCCAATACGGGATCTAGTTTCAAAGATCTCGTCGCGAGGATTACAATGGTGAAAACGGATTTGAATTCCGGCGCGCGGTTTGAAAGATATAGCTTTTTGAATTTTTGAAAACCCGAAATAAATGCAGATGGATCTGTCTTTCTCAAACTAAAGGAGCAATGTGAACGCATTTAATAACACGCCTACATGCACTAGCAGACAAATAAATTAATACATACATGCGCTGTGAGAGCGAGGCCGCTCGTTTTGTCTAAAAAGTGCACGTGCACTTTGAAGAATTTGGATAGAAAAAAAAAGCACACTGAGCGCAAAACTCAACTGAACCGTCCGTTTTCTTCAGAAACACAGGTTCAGAAGCACACAGCACGATTATCATATCACCGCAAAAGCAATGTGGCGGACGTGGAGTTTCTACACCCAGGAGCAAATGCTCCTAGTGTGAACAGTAAAATAAAAAAAATTCAAAAAAATGTCAAAAAATTCTGAATTTTTTTGTGGCATACTTATACAAATGTTTGTTGTGCACGTAAAATTTCATCACGAAATCACATTGGTGGAAGGTGTGGTAAAAAAACAAAATCGATGCTCTAAAAATGTTACTTACAAAAGCATTTTGGAGCTCTGATTTTGTTTTTTTCGGCACGACTTCCACGAATGTAATTTCGTGATGAAAATTTACATGCACAAGAAACACTTGTGAAAGTATGTCACAAAAAAAATTCAGAATTTTTTGAATCTTTTTTCTATTTTTTTTTATTTTACTGTTCACACCAGGAGCATTTGCTCCTGGGTGTAGAATGGTACTTTCGCAATGTGGCCTATTATCTGCGTCAAGCTACACACACAGTACACACCCCAATGAAAAAGGCACTTGCGTCTGAATGGCAAAATAGGCAAAGATATACCGCTACAGCCTACAGGGACAGGCATATATGGGTGGGCAGCACCTACACATGTTTCTTTTTCAGAAAGATAACTGTACACTGTGATTCCGGGAATAAAGCCTCCCCCACAGACTCGCACACTGCTCACATACACGGAGGCTGGAGCAGTCAGTACCGACTTGAGAACTAGAAAAAGATATCCAGCAAAAGGGCTAGATATTCCACAGGCCACCATGTTCGCATGATCAGTATCAGCAACAAGCCATGGATGACACGAGATCTCGAACGGCCGAACAGGAGTCGGTTGGCTCTGAGCTCTGAAATGGATGCCAATGGCGCGCTACACGCCCACGCTGCATGACATGAGCACCGGGTGGTGATCGAGCGAGCGAGCGGGCGGGCGGTCAACAACTCGCTCGATCGGCAGGATAGACAAGCGTGCCGCAGCCAGACGAGGACGATACCGGCCCCCATCTCTATCTGAACCGTCTCTAGTCTCCATCGTTGGCTTCTTGCAGGGGGCCAACGCCCCGACGCCTCTGGACCGATCGGTGGAGTGCGCGGTGGTTTGGGCGGAGCCGTCAGCCAAATCTCTCGGTGTGCTGGTTAGCTACCATCGTAGCGCATGCGCGGCGCATAATTGCGCGCGTACCGGTGGTCAGACCCATCAGGCCAGCGATGGCTCTCAACAAACAGGGAACCAGCGGTCCCTGTAGCCGAGCACGCCGCTCAACAGGATGGGTCACTCCACATGGGCACATGGCGCACCGGGGCCTCGAGGCTTGCTTGCGTTGCGTGACCTGTTACCTAACCAGACATGGGGGCAACACGCCCCGAACCCGCCGCTGCTGTGCTGTGGTTTTCGTCTGGCCACTTTCTCGCCACGATTTGGTACCAGGCTTAAACTACCGTGTCAGGGGCACGAGCCTGAGGCGAGCTATTGAGTTTATATGCCCCTCTTTGTCAGCAAAAAAATGTTTATCGTTTTGCCTGAGTCTGATGATGAGCGGGAGCGGCCAAGACAACTCAGAGGCGCTGGACGATGCGTTAGCCGGAAGGGAGCCCCAATCATTCGTGCGGTGGTGGTGGTGGTGGTGGTACGTGTGGAGGAAGCTCGGAGGAATAATGCGGCGAGCATGACACCCACCGCCGTCGCTAACGTTATCTGCAAGCCAAAGGGGAGAAAAAAGGGTGCTCCTACAAGATTAGGCGTGCAATTTCATTCAGATTACGAGTTAGTAGAGCTTTCCCTCGTGTTGTTCGGCGACAGGACGAGACCTCGACGTTAAATTGCTTTGCTAACTTTGACATTCCCTAACACGATTTCTTTCCCGCCTAAGTGCTAGCATGTTTCTCCAGTCAAACACTCTAAGAATTGCCGCGCTTTCTGCGATGCCCGCCCGCCCGTCCATCCATCGCCGTCCCTTTGGGGTTGGGTTGTCTCCACATCTTGGCAGGCCCGTGCCCTTCCCTCTCGAGATCATTGGGACGGGAATAATCAGAGAAAGGAAAAACTTTCCGGGACAGACATCGCCATCGTGCCGAATTTCCGAATCTCGGCCTGCCCCATAACTGATTTACATGCTTCCGTATACAATGAATGGTGATGAATCACTAGTTTAATTTAATCAATCAGCATGCCAATGCTGACAGCACGGGCAATACCAGCAGTAGCGTCAAAGAAGATAACGTTCTTCTTACCGCCAATCTGGACGCGGACGAGAACATGGACTGCGACGAGTACGGGTCGAACCTCCCCACCGACGAACCCCCGCCGTCGCCGGAGCTGGAGCCGGAGCCGGCGGTGCCGGCGTTGATCGCGTACACCGGCGACCCGTTGGGGTAGAACAGCCCGTAGTTTCTTTCTGACGCCGGCCCGGGCTTCATGTTCTCGTTGAAGAGCGCGAACACGAACACGTCGATGGGCACGTTGGGCTTGAGCGGCGTGCCCTGGCCCCTGGCGATCCGCTGCATGAGGTTGCCGTTGTAGGCCGCGGCGTTCTGCGCGGTGGCGCCCACCTCGTCCTCGTCCCCCTTGGACGGCCACCCCGTCTCCGAGATCCGCACACCGATGTCCGTGTGCCCCATGGCCTTCATGGCCGCGTACACCGCGTCGATCTGCGCGTACAGCATGTTGTCGTAGACGAGGCCGCCGTCGCGCACGCCGGCGTTGGGCTGGAACAGCACGTACGGCAGCGACACGCTCCCGGGGCTCCCCTTGTAGGCGAAGAAGGGGTAGGCGTTGATGAGGAACGGGGAGCCCGTCTTGCTGTGGAAGTCGAGCAGCGGCTTCACGTACTGCGCCACGCCCTCCTGGAACGTGCCGGACGACGGCGGGAAGCTGCTGGCGAGCACGTTCACCGAGTGCGCCGACGAGACCGTCACCTGGCCGCTGAGCCCGAGCGCGGCGAGCGCGTCGTAGACCGCCTGCATGGCCGGCACGAGGCTGGCCGCCATGGTGGTGTCGTTGTTGCCCAGCACCTCGTTGCCGACGATGATGCCGGTGATGCGTGTGGCCGGGATGAAGGGCTGCACGTGCTGCGCGACCCACTGCCGCGCCGCGCCGGGGCTGCTGGCCATGGTCTGCAGGTTCTCATTGCCCACGGAGATGATGAACTCCACGCCCGTGTTGGCGAACGCCGTGAGCACCTTGGGGTCCGCGTCGTAGAGCTTCACCCTGTTGACGTTCATGGACCGCAGCAGGCTCGCCACCTGCGTCGGGTCCGGCAGGTTGTTGGCGATCTGCCCGTAGTTGATGCCGAACTTTTGCTGCGCCGACACTGTGCCCACTGCGGAAAGGCACGGCGAGGTTAACAGTGCGAGGATCAATCAACTGCTGCCATTGTTTCGAAAATATCTTGTTTGAAAAGGAGAAAAAAACATTTTTGAAATCGAATTTCACTTTTCAGATATAGCCACCGAATGCTTTAGGTCGGCAGTCTCTTTCGGGATCAACTTGCGCAAAATAATCGGTCGAAAATAGACATCCTACTATACTCCAACTGATATCCAGCTGGTGATGTATGCAGTTGCGGTCAGGTGAGTAGCAGAGAAGAAGGGTGAATTCGCAAGTGTATTGGTTTCAGAGTGCGCAAAGAAAAAGTATATTGGTTCGAGCAATGAATAAAATAAGTCTTCTGATGACGCGGGAAACTTCAAGATGGACTCACATGCGCGCGCATCAAAGCTGACAAAGCGAGGCGGCTAAATTAACTCTTACGACAATGACGAGCTACAGTTATTGGGAGAGCAATTCTAAGGCAGGCTCCCTGGATCTGAGATCTCCATGCTCTCTGCTTCATCATAGCTTGATTATGGTTCTCTCCATGTACCGGAACCGGACAGCCCCGGAATTGTGGCAAAAACAGGCTTGAAACTCTTGGAGAACGGCACCACGGACTGGAGCACCGGGCACGAACAACTGATCGTGTGTAGAATTGGACGGGCAAGCGTTGGAGATGGAAGAAGCGTGGAGAGAATAGCATAGCGCTCCACCCGATTGATGGACAGCAATGGCGGCGTCGGCGGAGGCGGAGATGCAGCACGAGCAACGAGAGAAGGAAGCAAGGAGGGGGGAGCAGAGCACACACCTGAGAAGAGCGAGAGCAGCAGGACGCAGCAGAGCCGGAGCGACGACGACGACGAGACGCGATGCTCCATTGTTTGTCTCGTTCTCTGCTGTATGCTCTGCTCTCGGCCCCTGGCCTTGGCCGATATATGAGGTCTGGGGCCTCTGGGCTGGGCGGTTACGTTCGTGCTCCTTCCTTCGGGATCGACCCCTGGCCTTCCCAAGTTTTTTTATAGGAGCGGTGGTGTCCGTGTCTAACCACAGATACCAATGTGGTCAGAGAAGGTAAACTGAAGGAATATTTGGGCGGCAGTGGGCGCCCGCTGGCCTACAGCGGAGTCCAGACCTCCCGCAGCACACGGTCGCGCCGCTCGGGCACGTGTGCGACCGCTCCGTCGACCCTCACCTCACGCAGGCACTCTTGGAAACGGCACTACGGACAGGGAGTTGGAAGACGAGCAACAAATCGCGTACTCTACTGAATTCGACAGGCAAATCTGCCGCGGTGACGGACGGAGGCGGAGAGAGTACACAGAGCTGTTCACCCGGCTGATGGACGGCAATGGCGGCGTCCGCGGAGGGCAGAGGCAGAGCGGCGCGAGAAAGAAGAGAAGAAACTCTTATACTATAGCAGAACGAAGCAAGGAGGATAACCGCGCAGAGCACACACCTGAGAAGAGCGAGAGCAGCAGGAGGCCGAGCAGGACCGGCGAGGAGGCGCGGGACTCCATTGTTGGTCGAGTTCTGCTCCCTCTCTGTCCGTCCTTGGCCGGGAGGTATGTGCTCGGGCGGTTAAGTATAGCGGCTCCTTCCTTCTGAGCGCTTCCCGACTTACTAGTTTTTATAGGAGCCGGAGTAGCAACATGGCAGACAAGGTAAACTAAAGAAATATCTCAGGCGGAGGAAGTCGGCGGCCGCTCCCCTACGCCAGGGTCCAGACCTCAACACACGGTCGCACCGCTATGGCACGTGTGTCACTTCTCGGTCACGCAGGTTCCCTTCACGCTTCGTGCACCTCCACGCCATGTTGGCTGTTGCGCCCGTTCGTACCCGCGCCCAGGCAATGCGATTTCGCGTGCTCGTAGGATCTTTTTTTCTGGGGGGGCGAACGGGCCGATCAATCATTCGTGACATGATTGCACCGCGCGGGTCGCAGTCCCTGCTGCATGATACGTGTGCAAGGTCCGTCGTCTCGAGCGTTTTGTTTTTATGCGCACCTCCGGTCCGGGTGAAAATAACCAGTCAGAAGAGACGAGGAGCCCAAAACTTGCACTCTGTCGTTGAACTGACTGTTGAGTGTGCGCAAGCAGCGGTCAGGCGTCCCGCGTTGTCTAGTCTGAGCGAGGAGGGGGTGCATAAGTTGGATATCAAATCCTGCCTCTCGCCAGCAATGATTTTGTGTTGTTTGTTTGTTTGCGATCGATCAATGTATCATACTCATACATAGAGGGCGGTGAATGTGAATGCCCTGTTGCCTCTCTCTTTTTATTTACAGCTAGATTTGTCTTTTCGGATGCATGAGAAATCACTTCACACGAATCGACCTCCTTTCTCAGAAATCTCAGCTCTTCGACCTGTCAAGTTCAATGAAGGCAAAGGCTCGACCTGGCTGGTTGCACGACAATGGAATAACCCGTTCTAGGCACGGCTAGCTGTCGCCGCCTAGGCGTGGTACCATTTCAGGCAAGTTCCGACGGTATGTGTTTGGTGTGGTCGGCGGCAATAGCATGGGCCACGCGGTGTAGCGTTTTGCTTGTGTTTCTCGCTCGCTCCTCGAGATCGGGACAAAGAAAACAGTTGCCGACCTCGAAAACTTGGATTTTGGCGCGCAAGTCCGGTGATGGGCTGATGGCCAGCTGTAGCAGTTCATACTTGGTGCGTACGTAGTTTAGTTCCGTCCCGTGTCAGAATTCATGTCGTCGCGCGCAGGTTCGCTCCGTGTCCGTGCGTTTGGTAGTCGGCCCTCATTCATTCACACATTATAAAAACCAGTGTGGATTGGAACCGAAGATATAATATTCTAAACATTTTACAGCTGCGTCTTTGCGGCTCGCATCGTCTTTGCGGCAGTCTCCCTACTATGAAGGCCCAAAACGTAAAATCTGAGATAACATTCCAAATAGTATCTAGGGGGAGTGCCTCTCGTTACGGAAAACAAGAGCATTCAATAGGCCAAATATTGATGTCCAGACAACCGGCGCAGGAGTATCCAAGATTAGGTCGATGTAGAGAGGGGCCTGGAGACCCAAGAGGGACCAGACCTAAGCAGCGCATGTGCAGAGGAGGGCGAGGTGTGTTGCGTCCTCAAAAGATAAGTCGCAGTGCGGGCAAGACGACATAGAGGTGATGGTCTTGCGATGTAAGTTCATCATCGTGCTTAGCCTGTCACGGCAGAGGAGCCTGCCGAAGATCTTAACCATGATAGGTATCTTGGAGCCCCAGATGTAACCTGCAATGAGATCAAGCTCATGGTCAGAGGAGAGCAATGAGCAGGCGGACCTTGAGGTGAACGGGGAGCCGTGTGTGAGGAAACCGTCGTCGACCGCATTGCTTGTGGTAACATCCTGCAACAAAGACAAAACATGAGGAAGCTCGGCAGAAGCCACGTTGGTTAGGCTGTTTCGTAGAGTAGTGAGTAAACCATTATGCATGAGATGAGATACCAGGACCGAGCGTGAAGTTGAGTGAGAAAAGAGGTTGGGGTTGTTTTCTGCAAGTGGGGTCGACAGAAGCCAAGTGTCGAGCCAAAAGAAGGTGGAAGTGCCATTGTTAGTAAGCGCATCCCCAACGGCAACTTGCAAAAAACCTCCCGCATCCGTTCGCGGACGGTGGGACCAGTCCGCGGACATGGATGCGGAGGTCGACATCCAACGTTAACCGCATAAATTTCAAACTATTTTTCAATAAACCAGATGAAATTCATGCAAACATGGGCGGATTTCGAACAAACATGATGGGTTTCATACAAAAACGGTGGATTTAATTACATTTCGAATATTCAGAACGAAAAAGATCCGCCCGTAAATCTGTCCTACGACGGCGGCACCCGGCGTCGAAGCCCATGTCGTCCTCCTTCCGTCGTCTCCATGAGCACCGGCGATAAGACTGACGAAGTGAAGGTGCAGTCTCCAGCGAGGAAGAGTAGAACGCGGGAGACGGACCGGCCCACATGGGACACCAGGCCCTGCTGCCCCCCATGGCCTACTCATCCTGGAAGGAGTTTGCGCCTTGTCCGTCGCCGGTGGACGTGAGGTCCACGAGGGAAATGGTAGCGCCTTGGTTGCCATCGTCCCGCATGGTCGGCTGATGGTTCATCGGCGGCGCTAGGAGGCGAGCTGGCTATGTTCTCCTCCACGATCGCCTGCAGTTGCGCCTGCCGCTTCCTGCCGAGTGGCGGCTTGAGAGCGGTCGGTATCATAGATGGCACACTGCTCTGCGACAAAATTTTGGTTTTCCGCGGCCATGGCCGCCACGGCCTCCTCGCTCGCGCACTCTCCATAGACTTTGCTCTCAGCCAGCCGATGTTGCTCCAGGAGGAACAGGTTGTACCGCTGTTCCTATTGCGCCTGCTGGATGCCAACAAAAGCAACGGCGCAGGCTGGACCTCCTCCATAGCAGCATTGAACTACGCATGCGCCTGCTTCATGGTGAAGCCGGCATGCACATGAGGCGCGGGAGCCAGGCGGAGTCGTCGGAGCCTATCTCCATCGTGGTGTCGCCCTCGTCGTTGGAGACGTCGGGCGAGCTGGCCAGCAAGCCGGCCTCGATCCGCCTGGCACGGCGGCTATGCTAGGCGGCCGCAAGGGCGGCTGATACGTCTCCAACGTATCTATAATTTATGAAGCATTCATGCTATTATATTATTTGTTTTGGATGTTTACGGGCTTTATTATACACTTTTATATTATTTTTGGGACTAACCTATTAACCAGAGGCCCAGCCCATATTGTTGTTTTCTTGCCTATTTCAGTGTTTCGAAGAAAAGGAATATCAAACGGAGTCCAAACGGAATGAAACTTTCGGGAAAGTTATTTTTGGAACGATAGCAATCCAGTGGACTTGGAGTGCATGTAAGGGAAGCTTCGAGGAGGCCATGAGGCAGGGGGCGCGCCCACCCCCTCTGGGCGCGCCCTCCATCCTCGTGGGCCCCTCGTGGCTCCCCTGACCGACTTCTTTCGCCTATATATCTCCATATACTCTAAAAACATCGAGGACAACAATAGATCGGGAGTTCCGCCGCCGCAAGCCTCTGTAGCCACCAAAAACCAACCGGGACCCTGTTTCAGCACCCTGCCGGAGGGGGGATCCCTCACCGGTGGTCATCTTCATCATCCCGGCGCTCTCCATGACGAGGAGGAAGTAGTTCACCCTCGGGGCTGAGGGTATGTACCTGTAGCTATGTGTTTGATCTCTCTCTCTCTCTCTCTCTCTCTCTCTCTCTCTCTCTCTCTTGTGTTCTTGAGGTGATACGATCTTGACGTATCGCGAGCTTTGCTATTATAGTTGAATCTTATCATGTTTCTACCCCTCTACTCTCTTGTAATGGATTGAGTTTTCCCTTTGAAGTTATCTTATCGGATTGAGTCTTTAAGGATTTGAGAACACTTGATGTACGTCTTGCATGTGCTTATCTGTGGTGACAATGGGATATTCATGTGATCTACTTGATGTATGTTTTGGTGATCAACTTGCGGGTTCTGTGACCTTGGGAATCTATGCATAGGGGTTGGCACACGTTTTCGTCTTGACTTTCCGGTAGAAACTTTGGGGCACTCTTTGAAGTACTTTGTGTTGGTTGAATAGATGAATCTGTGATTGTGTAATGCATATCGTATAATCATGCCCACAAATACTTGAGGTGACAATGGAGTATCTAGGTGACATTAGGGTTTTGGTTGATTTGTGTCTTAAGGTGTTATTCTAGTACGAACTCTATGGTAGATCGAACGAAAAGAATAGCTTCATGTTATTTTACTACGGACTCTTGAAAAGATAGGTCAGAAGAATAACTTTGAGGTGATTTCATACCCTACCATAATCTCTTTGTTTGTTTTTCGCTATTAGTGACTTTGGAGTGACTCTTTGTTGCATGTTGTGGGATAGTTATATGATCCAGTTATGTTATTATTGTTGAGAGAACTTGCACTAGTGAAAGTATGAACCTTAGGCCTTGTTTCCTAGCATTGTAATACCGTTTACGCTCACTTTTATCACTTGTTACCTTGCTGTTTTTATAATTTCAGATTACAAATACTCATATCTACCATCCATATTGCACTTGTATCACCATCTCTTCGCCGAACTAGTGAACCTATACAATTTACCATTGTATTGGGTGTGTTGGGGACACAAGAGACTCTTTGTTATTTGGTTGCAGGGTTGTTTGAGAGAGACCATCTTCATCCTACACCTCCTACGGATTGATAAACCTTAGGTCATCCACTTGAGGGAAATTTGCTACTGTCCTACAAACCTCTGCACTTGGAGGCCCAACAACGTCTACAAGGAGAAGGTTGCGTAGTAGACATCAAGCTCTTTTCTGACGCCGTTGCTGGGGAGGTGAGTGCTTGAAGGTATATCTTTAGATCTTGCAATCAAGTCTTTTTGTTTCTTGTTTTATCACTAGTTTAGTCTATAAAAGAAAACTAAAAAATGGAATTGAGTTTACCTCATACGCTTCATCTTTTTAATATCTTTCGTGAGAATGATGGTAATGAAAATTGTGCTCAAGTGGTATAAGAAGAAATCTATAAAATGTTTGGCACTAAATATGTGAATGACGAGCATGATTGCAATGTTGTTAGTATGAATTCTTTGAATACCCATGATGCTAATGATATGCAAAGCCACAAGCTTGGGGATGCTATGTTTGATGAATATGATATGTTTAGTCCCCCAAGCTTTGATGAAAATATTCATTGTGATGAAAGCATGCCTCCTATTTATGATAATTATACTGATGAAAGTGGATTTGGAGAGGTCATGACTCTATTTAGTGATGAACCCACTAATTTGGAAGAGGTTCCAATTGATTATGAGAACAAAGTTGCTATCTATGATGATTATTGTGATGACTTGTATGCTATAAAGAATAAAAATAACCATGAAACTTGTCATCATGATTTTAGTTTTCAATTGGATTATGTCTCACATGATAATTATTTTGTTGAGTTTGCTCCCACTACTATTCATGAGAAGAAATTTTCTTATGTGGAGAGTAATAAAGTTCTATGCTTGTAGATCATGAAAAGAATGCTTTATGTGCTGGTTATATTGTTGAATTCATTCATGAAGCTACTGAAAATTATTATGAGGTAGGAACACATGCTTGTAGGAATTGCAATAATATCAAGTTTCCTCTCTATATGCTTAAAATCTTGAAGTTATGCTTGCTTTGCCTTCCTATGCTAGTTGATTATTGTTCCCATAAGTTGTTTGCTCACAAAATCCCTATTCATAGGAAGTGGGTTAGACTTAAATGTGCTAGTCATATTCTTCATGATGCTCTCTTTATGTTTCAATTTTTATCTTTTATGTGAGCATCATTGAAATCATCATGCCTAGCTAGGGCGTTAAACGATAGTGCTTGTTGGGAGGCAACCCAATTTTATTTTTGTTACTTGCTTTTTGTTCCTGTTTAGTAATAAATAATTAATCTAGCCTATGGTTAGATGTGGTTTTATGTTTTAATTAGTGTTTGTGCCAAGTAGAACCTTTGGGAAGACTTGGGTGAAGTCTTTATGATCTTGCTGTAAAAACCAGAAACTTTAGCGCTCACGAGATTAGCTGCCATTTTTTTTACAGAAGAGAGATTTTAGGTTGATTCTTTTTGCCTATGATTAATAGACAAATTACTCATGCCCAACAATTTATTTCAGAATTTTTGGGGTTCCATAAGTATACGTTTTATACAGATTACTACACACTGTTCTGTTTTTGACAGATTCTGTTTTCATTGTGTTGTTTGCTTATTTTGATGAATCTATGAGTAGTATCGGAGGGTATGAACCATAGAGAAGTTGGAATACATTATATATTACACCAATATGAATTTAAAATGATTTCATTACAGTATCTAAGTGGTGATTTATTTTCTTATACTAACGGAGCTTACGAGTTTTTTTTGAGTTTCGTGTTGTGAAGTTTTCAAGTTTCGGGTAAAGATTCGATGGACTATGGAATAAGGAGTGGTAAGAGCCTAAGCTTGGGGATTCCCAAGGAACCCCAAAGTAATATTCAAGGACAACCAAGAGCCTAAGCTTGGGGATGCCCCGGAAGGCATCCCCTCTTTCGTCTTCGTTCATCGGTAACTCTACTTGGAGCTATATTTTTATTTACCACATGATATGTATTTTCTTGGAGCATCATCTTTTTTGTTAGTATTTGCTTCCTGTTATTTATAATAATGTTTTGCATCTTTATTTTTAATAAAAATGTTAAGGATAACTTTTACCATGCTTATTTTGCAAGTATACATGTTGCTGTTTCAAATCAGAAAGTTTGCCTCTGTTGCAAAAACTCCCTAGAAAAGTCAGAGAGTGGTATAATGGTGAATCTTTTGAATAATGAGCTCTGATAAATCTTATACATCGTAGTATTTTTCTTATAATTTTTGGAGTTAGGGAAGTATGATGAATCTTGAATTCTTTACAGACTATACTGTTTTGGCAGATTGCCGTTATGTTTGCATTGTTTGCATATGTTTGCTTGTTTAATGATTCTATTTGAGGATAGGAGTATTAAATATACAGAGACATTTAGTATAAAATGTTGAATAATAATTTTAGTAATTTGTTACAGTATAAAATGATAAGGTTTTTGCATTGTTTTATACTAACTTATCTCACGAGTTCTTGTTGAGTTTTGTGTGCATGAAGTTTTTGAGATTTAGGAAACTGAGATATAAAAGGAATTAAGGAGACACAAAAGCTCAAGCTTGGGGATGCCCAAGGCACCCCAAGATAAATTTTCAAGAAGTCTCAAGCATCCAAGCTTGGGGATGCCCCGATAGGCATTCCACCTTTCTTCTTCAACAATTATCGGTTAGTATCGGTTGAACCTAAGTTTTTGCTTCTTCACATGAGTTGTGCTATCCTTGAAAGGTAATTTTGTTTTGTTTTGCTTGTTGTTTGAATAAAATACCAAGATCTGAAATACTTAAATGAGAGAGAGTCTTCACATAGTTACATAATTATTTAACTACTCATTGATCTTCACTTATATCTTTTTGGAGTAGTTTTTCATTTACTCATGTGCTTCACTTATATCCTATGAGTAAATGGTTGAATGAGTTGAATGTCATAAATCTGTAATTATATATGTTTCATATGCTTACCCCGTTGGGAGTAATGACTTCACATATAAGAAGTAGAGGTAGTAAATTTATTGAAGGTTAGCAAGCATTGTATTGGTCACTTGAACAATTCATGAAATAATATTGAAGGAAGAGAAATTTCACATATAAATATACTATCTTAGACATCTTCTATGATTGTGAGCCCCATTAATTATTTTCAAACCTGAGCAATTTAGTTAAAGTTGGACAAGGAAGACAAAGTAATGAGTTATGCTTGGGTGTATTTGTATAGAAGTTATATTGTTATAGATCCTCCAACATGTGGTGCTTGCTATTTAGAATCCTTTGCTAGCCTAAATATCTGTACTAAGCGGGAATACTGCTTGTGCATCCAAATTCCTTGAACCAAGTTTCTCCCATGAGTGTCCACCATATCTACCTATATGCGGTATTTACCTGCCGTTCCAAGTAAATTTGCATGTGCTAAACTCTAAACCTTCAAATAATAATCTGTTTTGTATGCCCGAATCGCTCATGTAGCAACTAGGGGCTGTCAGTATCTTCCATGCTAGGTGGGTTATTCTCATGATGAGTGGACTCCGCTCATCATTCACGAGAAAAATGGCTGATAACTGGGATGCCCAGTCCCATGATCAAAAGATCAAAATCAAATCAAAATAATTGCAAACAAAAACTCCCCCAGGATTTATGTTAGTTGGAGGCACCCGTTGTTTCGAGCAAGCCATGGGTTGACGATTGTTGGTGGAGGGGGAGTAAAAACTTTACCGTTCTGTTTGGGAACCGCCTATAATGTATGTAGTATGGAAGATATTGGGAACTCTTGGTTGTTATGTTGACAATGAGATCATACCTCTCAAAATTATTTATCTTTATTTCAAAATCGAGCTCTGGCACCTCTACAAATCCCTGCTTCCCTCTGCAAAGGGCCTATCTTTTACTTTTATGCAAGAGTCAGTAGTATTCCTTCTCATTCCTACCTACTCTTTAGTTGGCAAGCATCGTGTGTAGGGGAAAGATCTTAGCATATATGGCCATGCAAATATATTTGATCATGAATTATTATTGTTGACAATTATCTATATGATAAGTGAGTTGGGAGGCGAAACACTAAGCCCCTATCTTTCTCTGTGTTCGATGGATGCTATTTGTTCTAAGAATATGCTTTGAGTGGTAGCAATCATGGAAGACTATATGATAGTTGAGTATGTGGAGTTTGCTAAATCAAAGCTCTGACATAAACCCTTCCTGAAAATAAGATGAATTGTAATTGTTTGATGACTGAGAATGAAGTTTGCTAGTTTTCAAGAAAGTTTATGGTCTATGCTTTAACATGTGAATAGCTTGTTACTTGATCTTGAAAAGTTTTATGAGATGAACTACTGTTATGACATATAATCATGCTATAAAAGGTGATTGAAATTATCATTGATCAAACTTGTGCACCTGCTAGCATTCACACTTCATAAGTTCTTTCTTTTATCATTTACCTACTCGAGGACGAGCAGGAATGAATCTTGGGGATGCTTGATACGTCTCCAACGTATCTATAATTTATGAAGCATTCATGCTATTATATTATCTGTTTTGGATGTTTACGGGCTTTATTATACACTTTTATATTATTTTTTGGACTAACCTATTAACCGGAGGCTCAGCCCATATTCTTGCCTATTTCAGTGTTTCGAAGAAAAGGAATATCAAACGGAGTCCAAACGGAATGAAACCTTCGAGAAAGTTATTTTTGGAATGGAACAAATCCAAGGGACTTGGAGTGCACGTAAGGGAAGCTTCGAGGAGGTCACGAGGCAGAGGGGGGGGCGCCCAACCCCTCTGGGCGCGCCCTCCACCCTCATGGGCCCCTCATGGCTCCCCTGACCGACTTCTTTCGCCTATATATCTCCATATACCCTAAAAATGTCAAGGACAACAATAGATCGGGAGTTCCGCCGCCGCAAGCCTCTGTAGCCACCAAAAACCAACCGGGACCCTGTTCCGGCACCCTGCCGGAGGGGGGATCCCTCACCGGTGGCCATCTTCATCATCCCGGCGCTCTCCATGACGAGGAGGGAGTAGTTCACCCTCGGGGCTGAGGGTATGTACCAGTAGCTATGTGTTTGATCTCTCTCTCTCTCTCTCTCTCTTGTGTTCTTGAGGTGATACGATCTTGATGTATCGCGAGTTTTGCTATTATAGTTGGATCTTATGATGTTTCTCCCCCTCTACTCTCTTGTAACGGATTGCGTTTTCCCTTTGAAGTTATCTTATCGGATTGAGTCTTTAAGGATTTGAGAACACTTGATGTATGTCTTGCATGTGCTTATCTGTGGTGACAATGGGATATTCATGTGATCTACTTGATGTATGTTTTGGTGATCAACTTGCGGGTTCTATGACCTTGGGAATCTATGCATAGGGGTTGGCACACGTTTTCTTCTTGACTTTCCGGTAGAAACTTTGGGGCACTCTTTGAAGTACTTTGTGTTGGTTGAATAGATGAATCTGTGATTGTGTAATGCATATCGTATAACCATGCCCACGAATACTTGAGGTGACAATGGAGTATCTAGGTGACATTAGGGTTTTGGTTGATTTGTGTCTTAAGGTGTTATTCTAGTACGAACTCTATGATAGATCGAACAGAAAGAATAGCTTCATGTTATTTTACTACGGACTCTTGAAAAGATAGGTCAGAAAGAATAACTTTGAGGTGATTTCGTACCCTACCATAATCTCTTTGTTTGTTTTCCGCTATTAGTGACTTTGGAGTGACTCTTTGTTGCATGTTGTGGGATAGTTATATGATCCAGTTATGTTATTATTGTTGAGAGAACTTGCACTAGTGAAAGTATGAACCTTAGGACTTGTTTCCTAGCATTGCAATACCGTTTACGCTCACTTTTATCACTTGTTACCTTGCTGTTTTTATAATTTCAGATTACAAATACTCATATCTACCATCCATATTTCACTTGTATCACCATCTCTTCGATGAACTAGTGCACCTATACAATTTACCATTGTATTGGGTGTGTTGGGGACACAAGAGACTCTTTGTTATTTGGTTGCAGGGTTGTTTGAGAGAGACCATCTTCATCCTACACCTCCTACGGATTGATAAACCTTAGGTCATCCACTTGAGGGAAAATTGCTACTGTCCTACAAACCTATGCACTTGGAGGCCCAACAATGTCTACATGGAGAAGGTTGCATAGTAGACATCAGCGGCCATCGCGTGCTTCATCTCCGACGATAGACTGTCCCACAATGCTTTCTCGCTGGCGGTCATGGCGGATGTAGTGCAAGGGAGGATGTGGAGGGGCTGATGTTGTGGTGTGGAGTTAGCCGGGTGTGACCGCCTTTATATAGCGGATTCGGAAGAGGCCATACATTCAGGTGCGTCAATGTGCGGCACCAGAGTGGGTTTCTTGGCCAGCGAGCCTACTTAATGGCGGCCGATAGAAGGTCAACAACATTCAATGGACGAGGTAGATATACGTCCCGTCCCGTCCAGTCACGTGTCTCCGGCATTGAACAGGCGCGTGAAGGAAATATGCCCTAGAGGCAATAATAAAGTTGTTATTTTACATTTGCTTATTTCATGATTAATGTATTATTCATGCTAGAATTGTATTAACCGGAAACTTGATACATGTGTGAATACATAGACAAAACACTGTGTCCCTAGTAAGCCTCTACTAGACTAGCTCGTTAATCAAAGATGGTTAAGTTTCCTAACCATAGACATGTGTTGTCATTTGATAAACGGGATCACATCATTAGGAGAATGATGTTATGGACAAGACCCATCCGTTAGCTTAGCATGATGGTCATTCAGTTTTATTGCTATTGCTTTCTTCATGTCAAATACATATTCCTCCGACTATGAGATTATGCAACTCACGGATACCGGAGGAATGCCTTGTGTGCTATCAAACGTCACAACGCAACTGGGTGATTATAAAGATGCTCTACAGATACACTACAAAAAAAAGACACATCCGTGACATTTCGTGCCGAACGATTTTTTTTCTGTCATACATATGACATTTCTATGATGATAATTGTGATAAAACCCGGTATCATCATAGATGTGGTGGGCTCCTACTTCTATGACAAAAGAACATGACAGAAAATGGGCTTTTCGTCCTGGGCAAGCCGGAGAGGCAGCTGCATGACATTCTTTGGGCCGTCCATGACGAAAAAAACCGTGGTAGAAGCGAGGGCGAGGAAAATTTCAGGGAGTTCCCGGTTACGGTGGGTGGTCAGGGGTCGAGCGATGCACGTTTCTCTCGTACATGTACGCGCGTGTGTGCGAGGCGTTGGCTCTAACTGAACCCGAGCGAGCCATTGGGCTTTAACTGAACCCGAGCGATTGCACTGCAGGCTACGCGTTACTGAACCCGAGCGATCGATCGATGGCTGTTAACTGAACCCGGTCGAGCGATTCCTTAGCTACTGCTGCTAACTGAAGCCGATCGATGCTGCCTCTCTAGATGAACAGTGAGCGTTGCGGGAGGGGGGGTTGGATGAATAGTGAGCGGTGGGAGTGGATGAACAGGACCCTTAGCGTTGCCTATGGATGAACAGGACCCCGATCGATCGAGCCGGTTGGGGCTGGATGAACAGGACCCCGTGGAGGGCTGGATGAACATGACAACCCCGTGGAGGGCTAGATGAACAGTAGACGTGGAGGGCTAGATGAACAGTAGACGGTGGAGGGGTGGATGAACAGTAGCCCATGGAGGGGTGGTTGAACAGGAGCCTGCGGAGAGGGGTGGTTGAACAGTAGCCGGTGGAGTAGCGCGCGGTGGAGGCTGGATGAACAGGAGCCCATGGATGAACAGTCGTAGGTGGAGGCTGGAGGAGGTCGACGGTGGATGAACAGTAGCCCGTGGAGGCTGTAGGAGGTCAACGGTGGAGATGAACAATATCCTATGGAGTCCCGTTTTGCGGTACGCCACACCCCTCCCGATGAACAGGACCCCCGTTTCGACCGTAGCGCTCCAACACAAGTGCGTTTCGTCCGTTTTGCGGTACGCCACACCCCTCCCGATCAACAGGACCCCCGTTTCGACCGTAGGAGGTCCGTTTCCTCCGTTTTGTGGTACGCCAGACCCGTCCTGATGAACAGGATCCCGTTTCGAACGTGGCCGGTCGAACACAAGGCCGTTTCCTCCATTCTGCGGTACGCCAGACCTCGTTTCCATCGCCTGTTCCTTCCAAGCCCTCTCGATGAACACGACCACGCATTCTGTTCCGACCCAGCCGGTTGGCTCCCACGCGTTCCGTTGCCTCCCGATGAACATGACGCATTCCGTTGCCTCCCCATGAACACGACGCATTCCGTTGCCTCCCCATGAACACGACGACGACGCTGTCTCTCCGTTCCGACCCAGCCATGTACACGAGTCCTGGCCGTACGTATGCGCGAGTAGGCGTTCGAGACCCCGCCCATATGTACATACGTGGCCGTATTTTCTTTCTTGCACCCTGGTCGTTGTACATACGTGTACATGCTACGTGCGCGCCTCTACTATGATACGTGCGCGCCTCTACATCGACCAGTATGTACGTACACGTTCGCGACCAGAATGACAACACTACGTATGCTTCGACCAGGTGGGTCCCGACTGTCAGGCACTTCCTTGCGTGCGAAGATGTAGCTGGTGGGTCCCAGCAGTCAGGGGCGAATTTTTTTGCCCAGACGCACTTCCTTGCGTAAGAAGATGTAGCTGGTGGGTCCCAGCAGTCAGGGGGGCGAATCGTTTTTTTTCCAGACGCACTTCCTTGCGTAAGAAGATGTAGCTGGTGGGTCCCAGCAGTCAGGGGGGCGAATCATTTTTTTTGCCCGGACGCACTTCCTTGCGTGCGAAGATGTAGCTGGTGGGTCCCAGCAATCAGGGGGAAATGTTTTTTTGTGAAATATGGTGGCCCGTCCGGTGGGTCCCTGCTGTCAGGTGGAGGAATCATTATTTTCCGCGTCATAAGGAGGCACTTCCTTGCTGCGGCCGTGGACCCAGCTGTCAGCCTCTCCACATACAGTCCACGTCCAATGAAATTTGTTCCTTGACCACGTTGACCATGCCGCGCCGAGAGTACCACGGTGGTGGTAGACGGCGAGGCCTAGGAAGGGGACGACTCGGAGCCGGGGAAGACGCATCAGTGGATGCCCACGCGAAGAGGAGTACGAGGGTTCACTAGTTCGGCTGCGGTGTGAGGCTGCTGGCGCCGCAGAATAACAGGGGGTGTGGGTGAGTAGAGGGATGGCCTAGCCAGCGGCGGGAGTAGTAGGTGGTGATGAGGCCTCCGCGGCATCACAGCCGGCCACGGGAGGCAGGAGCAGGCGGCACGACTGGCGCTACTTTGGGCGGCTGGAGCAAGAGGACCAGAGGTTGAAGAAGCACTATGGCCGTTGGATGGACATCATACGGTCACTGGAGTATTGACTAAGTTGACAAAGCCCTCAGTCCCCGTCAACTTAGTAGGCCCATAAGTCAGCCACCCACTATGGTGGGTCCCAGCTAGCAGGGGGGTATTCATTTTTTTGTGCGTAATAAGGAGACACTTCCTTGCGTGCAAAGATAGCTCGTGGGTCCGACCTGTCAGCGGGGGGGCACGTTTTTTTCACGAAATACAGAAGCCCTTCCGATGGGTCCCAGATGTCAGGTGGAGGAATCATTATTTTGCGCGTAATAAGGAGGCATTTCCTTGTGTGCGGCCGTGGACCCAGCTGTCAGGCTCTCCACGCACAGTCTACTTTCGATGGTGTCGTTCGTTGACCACATTGACCACGCCGCGCCGAGCGCATCCAAGGTGGTGGACGATGGCGAGGCCCCACACAGGAACGAGCCGACGATGGGAAGACGCGAGAGTAGAGTCGCAGACGGAGAGGTGTACGAGGGTTAACTGGTTCTAGTGCGGTGTGGTTCGGCAGTCGGTGGAGAAGAACATGAGGTGTGGAGGGGTGGAGGGATGGCCTGGCCAATGGTGGGGTAGCGCTTCATAGCGAAGCGTGCTAAGCAGAGCTGCTAGCAGCAGGAGGCGGGAGGTGGTCCCGGCGGCGCTGGAGGAAGAAGACGAGAGATTGAAGATGGATGTTGGTCGTTGGATGTAAATCCAACGGCTAACATGTCAGAATCATTTGTTGACTAAATTGACAAAGACTTGCCTTGGCTTCGACCTATTGGCCCACATTTCAGCCTCCAAAAATGTGGCACGTCTTCAACCCATTTTTTCAGAATTTACAGTCTTTTTTTTGCGCGGTAGAATTTACAGTCAATTTGATATTATTATTTTTGAATTATAGCCATTAGCTGGGCTGGGTGAATAAATTATGTAGCGTCCATGCGGCCCATTTATTTTATTTCCTAAAAAATTATAGACCATTTGCACTTTCTTGAAATACATGATTTTGTTGGGCTGATTCTAATTATAATGTTGGGTTGGGCCAGCAATGTTATCAAAAAATAAAAAGGGGTTGAACATTTTGTTATAAATATATTTAAATAATAAGTGATATTATTACATTCATCCTTAAATCTTACCAAGCTTTTGTACACAATCACTAGGATTTTCGTGCCAAAACAATCCAGGATTTTATTGTTAAGAAATTATTTTTATAAGTTAATAAGATGTGGGATATTGTTTTCTTACATATGTAAGTATCTGTTAAATATATGATGACAATACAAATAATATATAATAACATATAAAATAATTTAAATATATATAATATAGTTATAAGGGAAACATAAGTTGGACCTGGCGTTCCTATTCTTATATAGAAAAATAGAACAGACCTCTGCGTTTTCTACAAAAAAAAAATACATAAATTGGGCTGCCAATATTCAGGAAAAATAAAACCTCGGATGGGAGGTCCATAGGCCAGTCGATACATGACGGCCCTCAAGAAAATACAAACAGGCCTATGGACCTCCCATCCGAGGTCGTGGGGTGCGCATGTTAAAAATGAAAGCCTAGATGGGGCAGCCCAAAACCACGTCCACGTTTTCTCTGTGTTTTGCACACTCGACATTATGTGGGCATTTTGACTGTGCATCATATGAAGATGTGCTATGCATGAATGTTGATCAGCATGATGTTAACTGGCTGGTAGTTCCATTTTCCACCATGAATAAAACTTCCAACATGATGTTAACCCTATTTGAAAAGGCTGTGTTAATATAAATGCTTTGCCTCTGAAAGTTGCAGTTTCTTATCTGAAACTGAACTTGCAGTTTCTTATCTGAAACTGAAACTTGCAGTTTCTTCTCTGAGAATCACATTGTCTGCACTTTTATACTCCTATGAAACTACATTTTTTAAGTGCTAAAAATAGATCTCTAGAATTCATAAAATAATTCATATGCTCAATACTGCAAATCTGAAATTCAGAAGACATTCATATCCGAAAGTACTCTCAAAATACACAACACAAAACACAATTCACAACCTGCAAATACTGACAACCCTAAGCTCCTCCTGACAATTCACAACCTGCCCGACTATTGGGCTGGGGGGGGGGGCAGTCCCCTCCTATTCCTTGGTGGTAGATAGCCGCCCCGTGAGACGATATGAACGGCGAGGGAGACGATGGCAGGGAAGCGTCATCGGGCCAACTGCTTTTCTCCTCTTGCAGTTGGGTTCGGTCGACGAAGATTCCACCGGCTCGCTCTGGCAGGACACCCTCACAAACGGCACCCTGTAGATGCTCGATCCTTCAATCTCTGGTGGATGCTCCATCTGGGATCGATACTCCCACCACCGCTCGCCCACGATCGGATTCGGTGAATCTGTTTGCTCCATGGCCCAAAGGAGCGGCTTTATGTACTCCGACGCGACTCCCTCCTGGAGTATCGTCGCCTTTTTGCTCTGTTGCAGATATTTGGCCATGGATGTCACCGTCGCCGCTAGTTGGTCCTAGTTGTCAAACCAAGACTGTATCTCCAACATCCTAGCTAGCTTCACAGGGTTGCCGTCTGCGATCCTCACGTATCGGTTGTACTCCTCCATCGATCTACTTCTCCACAGCACCTTCACTCACCGGCGGTGGTTTTTGAATGGAAGAGGAGAGGAGCAGCGCTGGTTTTGGATTAGAACGGGAGAGGAGAGACGCTGGTTTTAGACTGGAACAGGAGAGGAGGGGCGGTGGTTTTGAAATGGAAGAGGAGAGGAGCAGCGCTGGATTTAGATTGGAACAGGAGAGGAGCGACGGTGGTTTAAGAGGAGAAGAGCGGAAGAGCGGCGCTGGTCTTGGAAGTATTTTTTTGTTGTTTTGCGTATTTTGGGTCAAAGTTTGACCACGTACTGTATTTGACAAGCAAAATGTGAATGCATGTCACCAAAAATTGTATCGTTTGGTTCGTATCTGAATGTACTTTCAAATTATATTATTTTTGCAACGTATAACATATATTTTATATGTAAAAATCATGGTGAATTATGACCCAGAATAAAAGGATGACTAGTTAATGTGGGGTCGCTTTCTTAATTGAATGGTAAATTGATTTTGATTTTGATCCATTCACAGCGCGCCGGCCCTCTCGTCCAATCCTAAGTCGCTGCCGCATGCTCCTCTCCCTCTTCTCCATTGCAAAACCACCTCCTCTCCTCTCCATCATCTCCATTTCAAAACCACCGTCTCGCCTCTCCCTCTTCTGATCTTCTCCATTGCAAAACCGCCTCCTCTCCTCTCCATCATCTCCATTCCAAAACCACCGTCTCGCCTCTCCCTCTTCTAATCTTCTCCATTGCAAAACCACCTCCTCTCCTCTCCATCATCTCCATTCCAAAACCACCGTCTCGCCTCTCCCTCTTCTCTATTGCAAGACCACCGTATCGCCTCTCCCTCTTCTCTATTGCAAGACCACCTCCCATCTTCCAAAGCTAGCACCGGACCACTCAGAAGGACATCTATGGAGAGGATGCAGCAGCGAATCAGGCAGATCGCCGGCGGCGACCAGGCAAAGTTAGCCAGGTTGAAGGAGATCCTTAGTTGGTTTGACAAAGAGTGGGAGATTTCGAGGATGGTGCGGGCCATGTGGCAATGTATGCGAAAGAGCGAGACGGCGGTGATGAGGGCGGCAATGTACATGTACTCTTTGGCGGCAGTCACGCCGCAGTCCTCTGAGTTCATCGAGTATCTCCTCTGGGCGATGGAGCAGACAGATTCGCCCGAGGCCACAGTCAGGCGGAGGTGGTGGGCGTATAGGTCGAAGGTCGAGCACCCAGAGGATAACGAATCGATCGAGTATGGTGTGCTGTTCGTGAGGGTGCAGAGCCAGCCGGAGCCACAAGAGTATTCGTTCTCCCACCGCAAGAGGAGGCCGGATGGCGCGACGTCGCTTCCCCACCGTTCTCCACGGTTTCCTCGATGCTCGCCTCGTTTCAACGGTGGCGGTAGGGTTTAAGTTAAGCTTCGCACTAACCTAATCTTCCACCTGCTCATGCTTACAATCAGTGTGACAGCTAATGAAAATCATGCTTACAATCAGTCTCCGAGTACTATGCCAATCACCCTAAAATAGCTCTGGACCTTTGGGTCAAAGTTGTGACACAGTGTACAAATAAATAAAAATAGATTGGTGCTTCTTTCAGAAAAGAGTACTCCCCAAACTGCCAATACAAGCTACTAGTATTGGGTTAGAGGATTTGCTGCCGAGAAAGATCCATCCACAGAGAGCGCCACACATCCCACTAGTGGTGGTGGATGCCAATGTGTGCATGCAACATGGTTGGTGTCGGTAATTTTTTGTTGGCATACCTCGCACTCTGCATATATGCCAGTTCCATACGTACATTTGTGCAGTTCCACCAAAATGCAGCTGAATAACCCTGTTTGCATAGATAATGAAAAAGCGTGATTACATTATAGTGGCACTAGTTGATGAAACACACAAAATAAATAGAAGAAAATATTGCGATAATATCATAGTATGCCATGCTGCGAGGGCGAGATGGGCCCTGCGACGCCTCATACTGTACATCGTCCCAAGTCTCCCAGATACACCTTCTGTCAGTGATGAACATAAGTGTACAACGGTAGTACAAGGAGGCGCCTGGAGACATTCAAATCTCTATTTTTGTACATATCAACTAAAACTAAGCACCCCAGTTTGCAGAAACGCTTAAACATTAATAATGGGACTAGTTGATGAAACATACATTAACAAAGAGAAGCACTTTCTTTATCTACATTGAAAATGAAATGATAGAGATGACACTCGCTCTATTTTAACTGTATTATTACTTCATTTTATCAGTGACACTAGGGTCGAGCAGGTGGCAAACGAGGTGTACCGTGCGTCGCAAGGATGGAGGCTGGAGGTGCTTAGACTGGGATGATGAAGCGGGCTCTTTCAGTCACCAACATGGATGATTCAATTCATGGGACCTTTTGGTGCAGTTCACCTAAAATGAAGCAACGTCCCGTGAGCTAGCAGCTTCTTCTTCAATTTTTTTAAGAAAAGGGCTCCAGCCCCGGTTCCATTTCCATCAGAAAACGAAACCCATAGAGCTTCTTCTTCATTAGTTGCAATAAAATTGAGCAACATCAAGGTTGGTTGTGAAACTCCTGGAATGCTGAACTATAATTTGGATATCATTTGTGCAGTTCAACTAAGATCGAGCGTGAAATGTATATCTCTGTTTGCACAAAAAAAGGTGGAAAGGAGGGTGACTAACAAGTGATGAAACATGCATCAAATGAAAATAAGCATGTTCCTTATCTGAATGGAAATCCTACAAGGACAGTAGCAATTTCTAAAGCAGTGGCATTGCTAGATATTAGTGTGGGCATTAGGATTAACTATGACAACTGTTAAATACGACATTACTTTGGGCACGGGAGAGTAGGCGGACCAGGACAGTTGCATTTCTAATGAAAAGAACCAACTTATATTAATGGGAAATTTAGCAGGACATGTAAAAAAGTGCCATTGATTCATATTACTGGAGGCATTACATTGAAAACAACATTGGTTTAATGTGTCCTTACTTTTAACAGTGCGACTGCTACATTTTACCAGTGGCATTACATAAGAGTGGCTCGGGGCAACAAACATCAGAACATGATATCTGGGTTGGTCCCATTTTTGTTTGGTATAGCCACCTTATACTATGTGAGGCTAGCAAATCTAGTGCTGGACTTACTCTGTTGACTTGTCCCCCAGTCCCCGCTTTCTTTCCTTTTTCAACCAATAGATTGGGTTTATATTGAGTTTGTACTGCATTTCCCTTTATTTCCCTATTAGACCTAGAGACTAGTTGGATAGCCAGTCTCTGCTACTTTTCGCTCCCATTATTTCCTCTTTTGACCAAGTCCTAGATTGAGGTAACAAATCCTCCCCCACCCCCACCCCCTTTCTTCCTTGTTTGAACCAAGTAGTACTAGATTCGAGTGCATGAAGTAGTTTTACCTCTTAAACATAAAAAAATTAGGTGGTTTTCGAACAGCCGATCGATCCTATCTATGAGGGGGCCTGAGAAATAGTAGAAGATACAAATGCAGCGACGTTAGGAGCTCGGGAAGTAGAGCAAGGCCGGTTTCGAAGGACGTTATACCTGATGGTCGCCGGGATGTCGCTAGGTGTGCGGCGGGAGACCGGATCTGCCCACACTACGGCAGCGAGGAAGAAGGGGTCGGAGGCCCTCCCTCGCCAGCGGTGCTTGGGAGAGAACGACAATGCAGGCTGATCGGGATGCGCCTAGCAGTGGGAAAGAGCCATCACCGAGGACGACCGCGTGAACATTGCACCTTCTCACCTTCCCCGGTGGAGAGGATCCTGCTGGATCTATGACCAGCGGTGAGTAGAGAGAGAGAGAGAGAGAGAGAGAGAGAGAGAGAGAGAGAGAGAGTGGCCACCGCTGTCGTGTTTAGATCTGGAGAGGCCAAGACAATGTGAAGAGAGCAACACTAGCAAGCAAGCGCGGAGGCTCCTGCCTATATAGTGGAGTAGTACTAGTTTTCTTTTGTCTACCGGAGCCGGCTTGACCTCATCAATGACTGTCAAGAAGTCTTCATGCACGTGGCCCGGAGGCGCAGTTGTCGTCATTTTGATCTGAAGCGTCGGATTATAACATATAACACAAAAAAATGCCACATGACAAGAAATCATAACCTCACTGCCCAAAGGAGACAACATGAATCCCGACGGACAAACTAGACGAGGAACAAAGCTCAAATTAAAGATAAACTCGTAGAAAGGGGGTCCGCCGATAGATGTCCTAATTAACATAGTCAGCTTGAACTAGATGGCACCCGAGTAGTCTTCGTGCATGTGCCCCCAATGACTAGCCCAACTCAGTTGTCGCTATTTAACCCTCGCAGTGATCCGAAGCACATGACACCTAATTTTGCGAGATGACAAGAAACCTTTTTTAGATTTCTCACCACAACTACAGCCATGTACAACACAACCTGTACATTATGTAGATGATGGCCAATCCAGGTGTGTCTGCTGGAGTCTGGTCACATGCATGGACAAACTGATCTTCCGTGTCTTGCAGGGATCGTCCAGGCACCAACGTAGTACAACACTTCTCTAGCACTATCGCTCGTCTCCCTCTTCTATTAAGTCACCCGACTTGCGGGGCCAGGGAGTGTGCCTATGGTCGGTTCTCAATTGTCATCCCACATGTGTGTGAAACACAATATGACGCGTGTTCCATTCGGAGAGCAGCGTGCCAGACCGACCGACCGTCTAGGGTGCGACGCGAATGCGACGGGCGTGTTGTATACTCCATACATGTGTACCGCCGGTTTCTAGAGGCTTTGCTCCATGGCGCAATCCATGGATACAAAATTAGTATATTGTATACTATTTAAAAGTCGAGGGCAGGGCGTTTCCTGCGCGGTAGGAGGTGGGGCAGTTCCGCCTAGTCGGTTCGACAGAGATGTGAGAAGACGAGGGAGTAGGCTGCTGCAAACGTAGGGCTGTGTGATTTGACATCGAGTTACTGCTGGACAGCTGGGGCCCCATGATTTGACTTGCCATTATCGTTTTAACTGCGGCGCTACGACCGGCGTGAGTCTCCTGATTCCTGACCACCCCCATACAGGTGCCTCTCCCAATGCTCCACCATGTAGACTATAGTAGAGGCTGGCTCTTGCATTAGAGCCCATTTCTCCACTTTTTCCTTGCCTCTCTTTCCTCCACTTATGCAAAAATGCCATGTAAAGCGCACTATTGTACTTAGGTTGGTCGTAATGGAGAGTATCATATACTAGTATCCTGCATATGATACTTTTGTATGATACTACATCCGTAATGCATAGTATCATGTGTTGGTGTCATAGGATAGTTTATTTATTGTCATGCGTGACACATAGTAGCACATCATTTAATATGATACTACAGTATCATATTATGATACTACAGTATCATATTATGATACTCAACTCTCTATTTCTTCATTTAATTCGACGTCACCTCATCAAGATTGCATAGTTGGCATGCATGATACTACTCCCATTACAAGCAGCCTTACTTGCTCCTACAGGTGCTAAGCTTGCCACATAGGCATAAAGGCAATGAGGGCAAACTGCATTGCATTCACATCGTGCAGCCTCTTTTCCCGGACCTCCTCTCATTACTTCCCTCATGCATTAATTGAAGGAGGATGCATTGGCCGTTCAACATATCCAGAACTGCTACTCCCTCCCTCGTCTGCATTATAGCCGTATCGGGAACTGCGCCGCCCGTTGTCAAATCGAATACTCCCTCCGTCTAGGTGAGTATTAAGTCATCTTACAAAAACCAAATAGTAAACACATAGGCGTGGTGCATTAACTCTCACGTTGTTTCTTATTTTTTGACATAAGTAGAGGAATCAACCAACAAGAGATGTGGGGCTTGTATGCTTTTAATGACTTGAGACTATCAAACATGACATGTAGTGGTCAGTTTGTTGCACAAGAACAAATACAACCCACGTCAGCACACACGCATCTTATAGCATCACATCCAATGGCTATAAAAGATGAATGAGACCAAATTATATCTCATCTAGATGAGTTCTAGCAAAACTATATTAATAATACTTAGTACTCCTGCGCCATGTATCATAGGTGGTGTTTGTTTCTCTAGTCCTAGGACTTTTTCTAGTCCCTGAGACTTTTTGAAAAAGACTCTCAAGGAGGTGCTTCTAAGGACTTTTAGCAAAAAGTCCCAAAAAAGTCCCATCATGTTTGGTTTGCTAGGGACTTTTTCTAGTCCCTACACCAAAAAGTCCCTGGAAACAAACACCCCCATATATTAGTATGATGTAGTACTTTATTTATTGCCATGTATGACACTTAGTACTCAACTCTCTCTCTTTCTTCATTTCATTCTAAGACACCTCATCAAAATTGCTAAGCCTAGTACCATTACAACCAGCCTTAGCAAATACTCCCTAAACATTAAGTTCTCTCGTTTTCCTCTCCACCTTGGTCACCTAGACGGAGGGAGTATACTGCGCGGGCTTTTCCTGCGCGGTAGCAGGCGGGGTAGTTCCGCCTAGTCGGTTCGACAGAGACGCGAGATGACGAGGGAGTAGGCTGCTGCAAACGTAGGGCTGTGTGATTTGACATCGAGTTACTACTGGATAGGTGGGGCCCCATGATTTGACTTGCCATTATCATTTTAACTGCGGCGCTACGACCGGCGTGAGTCTCCCAATTCCTGACCACCTCCATACAAGTGCCTCTCCCAATGCTCCACCATGTAGTAGAGGCTGGCTCTTGCATGAGAGCCCACTTCTCCACTTTTTCCTTGCCTCTCTTTCCTCCACATATGCAAAAATGCCATGTAAAGCGCACTATTGTACTTAGGTTGGTCATAATGGAGAGTATCATATACTAGTATCATGCATATGATACTTTTGTATGATACTACATCCGTAATGCATAGTATCATATGTTGGTACCATAGGATAGTTTATTTATTGTCATGCATGACACATAGTAGCACATCATTTAATATGATACTACAGTACCTTATTATGATACTCAACTCTCTCTTTTCTTCATTTAATTCGACATCACCTCATCAAGATTGCATAGTTGGCATGCATGATACTACTCCCATTACAAGCAGCCTTACTTGCTCCTACAGGTGCTAATATTGCCACATAGGCATAAAGTCTGATGTCGCAAGTTAATCAAGAAGAGAGAGACTAGTTTGGTGACCCAAGGAAGAAACGTTGCTAAGTGCGTGTACCTAGGTGAAAAGACAATTTTGATTCTATAGCTAATTAAATGAAGAAAACTTAGCAACACCATTTCATTGGAAGAGGTCACTCCTTGGCAAATGCAATAAATACTAGTACTCCCTGTGTTCCATAATATAAGAACGTTTTTGGCACTACACTAGTGTCAAAAATGTTCCTATATTATGGGACGAAGGGAGTACGAAGAAAGAGATAGAGAGGAGTAAAATAAATAAACACACTTATAGCCAACCTTATAGCCAACCTTGTTGTAGTATGAGTGACTAAGTGATGACTATGTATGACATGCCAACATCAGATAGCCTAACGTACCATGTTAAATCTCCAAGGGCGCAACCGCGCGAGCGACGCGACGATCGTGGTAGGCATGACCATGATATGGGCTGCTGGCAGCCCTTGGATCTGAGATCGAACGGTCGCATGCTAAGTTGCTAAAAATTTGCAGAATAACCCTCCAGGATATGATATTCACCCATAAGTCTAGAATCACGCCATGCAACCATTCGATCTCAGATCCAAGGGATCTCGGAAGCCCGTATCATGGGAGAATGGAAAGCCACTACCCTGCCGTTCGCACGCTGGCACTTCGCTCCTACTCGTCCCCGCACGTCCTTTAATACTACGGCGGTTCGCTCCTAGTCGTCCCGTCCATTCACATTACGACAGTTCCACTAATCCTAACCGTCCTCCCAAATCCATGGCGTCCCAAATTTCCACGATCGGCGGTGAGTACAAGGTTAGAACCATCACGGGCGATGAGTTCGACGTCATCTACACCCGTTCTTCCGCAACGGTGAAAGGATGCCTTTCTCACTTCAGACGCACGTTCGAAAACTCAGATGATGAGTGGGCCGTTGGGCTAGATGTTGATTACACCACAGTCCTGGGACGGGAGAAGGATCTAAAGGATGAAGAGAGGAAGAAGCCCGCCGTGATCCAGGTTTGCATGCATGACTTATGCTTGGTCGACCACATATGCCATGCCGACGTTGAATGCCTGGATTTTAAGGACTTCCTCGAGAGCAACCTAGTCAAATTCGTTACTGTAGACTTTGAGAACGACAAAGAAGTCCTGGGTCGGATAGGCCTCGTTGTAGGCAACCCCTTCGACCTCCAGAAGAATCCGCTGGTGTCCTCTCGTCAGCCTTCAGTGCTGACCCTGGCAGGAGCAATGGTTCATCCTTCGTACGGTAAACTAGAGAAACCTCCATACACGTTTCATCGTTATGCATGGCAGCGTAATGTACTAGGTATAGACCACATCGACTACGCTGCAATGGATGGCTACCTTTCTTTCAATATCTACAAGGGTTGGATGAAGAGCAAGAGCCAAGTGTGCGGTTCAATCAAAGAAGTATCGGCCAAGAGGAAGAGGGACAAGGACGAAGTGGAGGACGTGGACGAGGACTCCGAGTAAGGTGGCAGTGTCATTTCTCATGGTGGTTCTAATGCAGTGTCTACCAGAATAGTGGCAAAGTTTAATTTCAGGTGTGCTTAATTTAATTTGAGGGGTGTGTTGTGCTGAGCCCCCAGCAGAACTATGTTATGTTTCTTCTCGTTTAACTCTTCAATACGTACATACTACTAGTATTTCTTACATTTCATCTTTTAGTTGGTATAGTACTACCACTCGTTTCTTCATATTATATACGTACAATATATATGGCCAACATCATATAGCTAGCAGTTTAGTTGTCAAAGAATTTCAGGGTGCTTAGTTTTGTCAAAGAATTCCAGGATGCTTAGTTTTATTTGAGGGGTGGGTTGTGCTGGACACCATTATTGTGACTAGCCTTTTTAATAGTACTATATGCATAATTTGGCGACGAGCGCTCTCTATATGTACCACCTTTTTTTAATTTCAAGTTTTGCTCCATGGCGCAATCCATCGATACTACTGTTGTACGAAAGTATACATTTTTTAAAAGGCTAGAGGGCGGGGCAGTCTAGCTTGGTCGGCTTCACGAGAGGCGAGGGCCTTTGTGATTTGACGGCTCATTACTGCTAGAAGGCAGGGCATTGTGATTTGACTACTCGTATAAATACGCCGACGACCTGAGGAGGAGCAAAGAACCGTGCGGTATACTCAAGTTTTCCACTGGAGTAGTACTGCGATGGAGGAGCACGAAACACGGCAGCCCAGTGCCATATGGCGATAAAAAATGATATAATTTGCTAGTCATCTCATTGTTAGCATTGTTCTATTCATTCCCTAAAAAAGCATTGTTCTATTCATGTCTCGCAGAGAACGTGACACGTGCGGCGAAACACCCGAAGCAAAAGATGAAACACAGGAGCAAAAGAAGAAGGAAGATTATCACCCCAAATGATCTAATTCACCGTGGAGTCATAATTGTTTCTTCATCGCCTCCACGGCCTCCATCTCCTTGCGAGTCTCCTCCGCCATCTTCTTCATTCTGTCCATGACGTGGGATTTCTCGACGCGAGCCTTCATCATCTGTTCCACGGCCGCATTACGTACCTTGACAGCAGCCGGGTGCTTGATGCGGAGCTTCGCCAACTCCTCCTTCTGTTCCATGACGAGGGCATGCAACATCTTCATGAGGAACTACTATTCTCATGCAGCTACTTCCAGTCAGCGTTCTTCTCCTTCAACAGGTCAATCTCGTGGCAGAGCTTCGCCTTGTCCTCTTGAAGTCGCAGGATTTCGCTGGCCGCCTTCTTCTCCGAGGCAATGCTATTCTTTAGTAGCATCACCAAGCCGGCGGTCAATTCCCCCTGCTTATTGAGCTCAGCGGGCATGTCGTCGAGGCTCTCCTTCAGCAACTCCATCAAGCCTTGGATGAACTCCTTCTACTTATTGAGGTGCTTATTGAGCTGATCGGGCATGCCGTCGAGGGATAACGACTCCAGCTCCGCCGGCTCGGCATGTTTGCCTCCGCGGCTAGGGCGCTCCTGGGAGCCATCGCCTGCCCGTGAGAGATCTTTTGAGGTCTCTGTGTGGCGGTGAGCCCTCTTTTTTTTCCGCAGCCTTGGTTGCCGCTCCCTTGTTATGAGTAGTTCTCGACCTAGAGCTCTTCTCATCGGCCATGGCAACGACGGACGAAGAAGAAGCACTTATGAGGAGGAAAGATAGAGTAATTTTCAGTTAGGTGGTTCCCCTTTTTATAACCTGAGTACTAGCACTAGTACTAATACATGTATAGTGGGAACACGTTCAGGTTTGGTACGTACTAGTAGGTGTGAGCAGGCTTTTGAATGTGATGGGAACAAGGTAAAGATTAATTGATGGTTTTGGTTTCGAGGCCCAAAACGGCTCCCAATGAGTTTAGCGAAACATAAATTTCAAGTTCTACACTGCTCAAATGCGTAAATACTTCCTCCGTTCCTAAATATAAGTCTTTGTAGAGATCCACTAGGTGGACTACATACGGAGCAGAATAAATGAATCTAGACTTAAAATCCATCTATATACATCCATATGCGGTTTACAGTGAAATCTCTACAAAGACTTACATTTAGGAACGGAGGGAGTTGTCACGCCCAATATGCGATACTATCCTAAAGAGACTCGAAGGTCCCACCAAGGATAGAACCGCATATTGAAACGCTTTTGCAAGGTGGATATCATTACATCAACATTACATAATAGATGGGGATACATACAAGAGGCATACAATGCCACATGAATACAACATCACAATACATAAAAGCATCATCCAACTACGGATGAAACACAAACAGAAACTCAAACGACATCCACCCTGCTAGCCCAGGCTTCCGACCTGGAACCTATCCCCTGATCGAAGAAGCAGAAGAAGAACTCAACACAAGCAAGCATCACTCTCGCGTCATGATCATCGCAAAACCTGTACCTGCAACTGTTGTTGTAGTAATCTGTGAGCCACGAGGACTCAGCAATCCCATTACCATGGGTATCAAGACTAGCAAAGCTTAAAGGGAAAGGAAGGGGTAAAGTGGTGAGGCAGCAGCAGCGACTAAGCATATATGGTGGCTAACATATGCAAATAAGAGCGAGAAGAGAGCAAGCGGAACGGTCGTGAAGCTAGCAATGATCAAGAAGTGATCCTGAACTCCTACTTACGTCAATCATAACCTAAAGACCGTGTTCACTTCCCGGACTCCGCCGAGAAGAGACCATCACGGCTACACACGCGGTTGATGCGTTTTAACTCGGATCTGGTGTCAAGTTGTCTACAACCGGACATTAACAAATTCCCATCTGCCTATAACCGCAGGCACGGCTTTCGAAAGATTATACTCTGCAGGGGTGTCCCAACTTAGCCCATGACAAGCTCTCGCGATCAACGAAGGAATATACCTTCTCCCAGGAAGACCCGATCAGACTCAGAATCTCGGTTTACAAGACATTTCGACAATGGTAAAACAAGACCAGCAAAGCCGCCCGATGCGCCGACAATCCCGATAGGAGCTGCACATATCTTGTTCTCAAGGCAACACCGGATAAGTCAAGCTACGAGTAAAACCAGCCCTCGAGTTGCCCCGAGGTGGCCCCGCAGGCTGCTCAGTTCGGACCAACACTTAGACCAGCACTGGCCCGGGGGGGGCTAAAATAAAGGTGACCCTCAGGTTGGCCGACCCAAGGGAAAGGTATAGGTGGTGGTGAGGCAAATGGTAAAACCAATGTTGGGCCTTGTTGGAGGAGTTTTATTCAAAGAGAACTGTCAAGGGGGTCCCATAAATCACCCGACCGCGTAAGGAACGCAAAATCCGGGAACATAACACCGGTATGACGGAAACTAGGGCGGCAAGAGTGGAACAAAACACTAGGCAAAAGCCAAGTCTTCCACCCTTTACCAAGTATATAGATGCATTAATAATATAAGAGATATTGTGGTATCCCAACCAAAATCCTGTCCACCATGGAGCAATCTTCAACTTCACCTGCAACTAGCAACGCTATAAGAGGGGCTGAGCAAAAGCGGTAACATAGCCAATCAATGGTTTGCATAGGAAAGGTGTCAAAGGTTAGAGGTTCATGGCAATATGGGATGGCTTGATGAGCAAAAGATAGGTAGCGCAGCATAGCGAAAGAGCGAAGCAACTAGCATAGCAATGATAGTAGTGAGATCCAGGGTAGCGGTCATCTTGCCTGAAATCCCACTAGGAAGAAGAACGAGTCCATGAAGAAGACGAACGGATGAAGCCGAACCAACCGTAGACGAACGAATCCTCACGATCGCAACGAAACAGGAACTATCGAAAAGAAGCACACGACATAGTAAACACACCACACATGAACAAGGCATGATGCACAAACAAGCATGATGCAAGACAAGACTACATGAAGCCACTCATGGCAAGAGATGATGCAAACAAGAGCAACACATCAAGACAAGTTGAAATGAGGCCGGGAACAACATATAACAATTCCGGTAAGTCCTCAAATGCATATTTCGAAATTGGTCCAGATCTGAATAAACATTATGTTCAAGTAGTTAAACATCGAGTTAAGATGCACAACGATGATCTACACGAGATTCTAGTCAAGTTACATATAAAGTTCATTTAGTTTGGAGCTACGGCTTAGAAGATATGAGCAAAACAAGTTAAACATGGCATTGATGCGAAATGCACCCAAACATCAAGCAAACACACCAAAACAAGGATGCAACATGATAATATGAAACTACATGCAATTCTAAGCAAGTTTCATATAGAGCACACTCAAAACGGAGCAACGGTTCAAACACACACTCCATACAAGTTTAAAGGACAAGCTGTCCAAAACAGCAACTAGGCATATTGCAAGCATCAAAACAACATGCTACAGCACCTCAACATAATAACAAAAGGCATGGGCATGATGTACAGGTAAAGCATTACAAAACATGAACACTGAGCTAACTCCAGAAATCACTAGAACATGCTCAAACACACATGATAAGATTGCAAGTTATAACAATTTCAGACTTTGCAGAAAATAACATCACGATGCAATGTTTAGAGTTATCAAACAACATGTTACAGGAACTTATCATGGCAAACAAAGGCATGGCATGAATCTACTAAATGCATAGATCAAAAGTCCCTTAGTGACCATAAGCCAAAAAGGATCAGAAAATATGATGGCACCCACATAAACATGGCAAGTTATTAAACAGATTCAAACATGGCAGGAACATAATTATGAAGGCATGTAGATGAGCTTGTGCAACTCACTACAGAGCAATACATGGCATGGCAAGGCACCCAACAGTAAGAAGGCAGGTTTCTGAAGCTAAGCATGGCAATAGCAAGGTCATAGGGTGCATGGAACACTAGCAAAATACATGGGAACAAGTGAACTTAATGTAAACAGGCTGACAGCAACATTATGAAGCAACCTTGGAGCAAGATATGAACAAGCTACAACAACCTATAAATGAAACAAGGGGCATGGATGGATAGAGGATGACATGTAGATAAAACATGTTTATAGAACATCTCCAGATTATGCATAGAATGACTAGTAGCAACATGTTTATATAGCATCACGAAATAACAGATTCAGCCTAGCAAAACAGCAACAGTGTGAACACTACTTAACAAGCTCGATTCACTCACCACAAGTCATTGCATGACAAGATAAGCATAGCATCATCAAGAAGGCAGGTTTGTGAAACAAACCAAGTCAAGAACAAGTCCATAGCATGCAAGGATCAACTACAACAAGCTTGGCCAAATTGAATAACAAGTAAACAATCTGCCAGGAAATATTTTGAAGCAAAAGTAGAGCACTCAAATGACATGCTAGACTACTCCATAATTTCAACAAAGGGCATGAATGGATAGAAAATAACCTATTGTTCAAAACACCCTTACTGAAGTATCTCAAAATATGCATGGATCTCTCTGTAGCAACAAGTTTACATGGCATCAAAATTACAGCAGAACAGGGACAAACAGTAACATCACGATGCCTACTTTGCATGCTTGTGCTAGTCACCACATTGATCACAAAAATGCATGGCATACACCACTGTAAAGAATACATAGCATAGTTCAAAACACATGTAGACATCAACCTCATAGGATGCACACATCAATCATGGCAAAAATGACAAAAGAGCTCGTTCTGTTAACAGACAGCAGAAAACATTATGAAGCACTCTTACAACAATGATTCAGGCACCAAGATGACCTCAAATTAATATGATGCAATGGAATGAAACGATGTACTCGTCGAGGCGAACAATTTGATATATTACACGCACGAAACGCAGCTAAGGATGCAGAGATACGGCTGGTCAAACATGGCATGAAAATTACAAAATCTGGGGACTTAGGATTTCGGGGTCAACCTTCGAAATGGATCTGGATCGGGTCCCGAGGTCGGCTGGACCTCGCCGGAGCGGACGGGGCTGGAGGCGGGGAAGACGGGGCCGGGGCGACCGGAGAGGGGCGGATCCGGCCGCGGCCAGGCCGGATCTGGCCGGGGAAGACGGCCGGCGAGTGGGCGGCGCCATGGCAGGGCGGCGGGGCAGCCGTCCGGGGCGAGGTCGGGCGCGCGGGAGCCGTGG
>NC_041385.1:662074668-662077243 GCF_002162155.2 Triticum dicoccoides | reverse complement strand
GGGTGCGGGGGAGAGAGGGAGGGCGCGGGCTGACGTGGCGGCGACGGGTTGGCTGAGGCGGTGGCGGAGCTGAGGTGGCGCGATCTGATTCGCCGGGGTGAGGTGTCCGGCGGACATGTCCGGCGCGGATGGACATGTCCGGCGGCGCGGGGAGGAGAGGGCTAGGGTTTCATTCGCGAAAATGGAAGGGGAGGGTCTATTTATAGGTAGAGGGAGCTAGGAGAGTCCAAATGAGGAGCGGTTTTCGGCCACGCGATCGTGATCGAACGACCGAGAGCATGGAGGGAAGTTTGATGGGTTTTGGGCCACTTTGGAAGGGGTGTTGGGCTGCAAAGAGAGAGAGGCTTTTGCGGTTACCCGGTTAACCGTTGGAGTACCAAACGACCTCCAAATGGCATTAAACTTGACAGGCGGTCTACCGGTGTTATACCAAGGCCACTTGACAAGCCTTGGTCCATTCCGAGAACATTTAGCCCCCACTCACAACGAGAGATGAAAGGGGAACGCCGGAGGGCATAGGAGCGCCGGATTGCAAAACGGACAACGGGGAAAAGGCTCGGATGCATGAGACCAACACGTATGCAAAATGAAATGCACATGATGACATGATAAAATGCAACACACAAGCAAATGACATGGCAACGACGGCGAATAACTGGCGGACACCTGGCGCAACGAATCCGGGGTATTACAACACTCCTCCACTAACAAGAGATCTCGTCCCGAGATCTTAGGACCGAGACGGAAGGGAAAAGGGATGAGGTGAAACAAGAACTCAAGAGAAGAAGCAAAGAATCGAGAGCACTCGAGAAGAAGAGAGGAACGACGAGAATGACGAGAATCGAAAGCTCACGCAATCAGATAGATTACGAAACAACTCCGGTTAGAACGATATAAGAAACGAATAAGACCGAAAGGATTTAGGCAGCACTCCGGCTGAAACATAGAGGAAAGAATAGAACATGAACTAGAGAGGATGGAATGATACTTGATGAAGACATGATACAAAACCTCCGGAAAGAATTGAAAGAAAATTGAATGAAAAGAATTTAGAAGGATTGAATGGAGTTGTTGAGAAAAATCAACAATGAAAAGAATAAGCTTGTTGTGGACTTATGGATAACATCTCAAAATCATAAGGTGATAACCGGCCACAAACAGAAATGATTGGATAACTTAGAAGAACGAAGAAATGCAAAACTCCACTTCAAAAGGATACGGAGAATTAATTGCACTTCGAGATGCGAGAAGAAAAGATACTTGAATTCCACCAACAAAATCTTGATGAACACTTGATGAATGAATTAAATCATGAAGAACCACCATGAAGAACTCCGGTAACAAACGAAAGACGAGATAAAATGAGGGATGAAAGATTAAGATTAGCGTTGCGATGATTTAGATGGAGGTTTCCGATGAGCTGGCCGAGAAAATTTGAACTCCAGAAAGAAAAGATGGGAAAACACTTGGAACTAGAATTTATTCACCAAGAACAAACTCTAAAGGAATGGATTACTCACTTGGATGAAATAAGAATAAGATTTATTGTATGCTTATCCTTCATCAAATTAAATTGATGACCAACAATGGATTTGGCATGCGACTTATTCTTCTAGAAAAGGATTGAGAAGTGACATATCACAAACTTGAGAAGGTCTTCATGAACCACCGGTAGGACTGAAAGAACGAAAGGATTAATATGATGACAAAGGAAAAAGAATCTGAATGAACCACCATTGGAAATGAAAAGGAACGAACAAAAGAGAAAGAATCGTCGGGAAGAATTAGAAGAACCACTTGAACGAAGCACTGGGATAATTAGAGGACGATAACTGGAATGATGGCCTTTGGTGAAAGAAGCGGAAAAACAACTTCTGACATACTCCGGATGGTTAGAGAGAATAACTGGCAAATGGAATAATTTGAGAGGATAATACGAAGCTAGAACCACGAATATCCGGGAGAACAGACAAGGTTTAGAGGAAAACTCTTCTTCAATCTTCAAATGACGACGAGAAACACCACCAGAATTACTGAGATACTTCAGTAGAATGAAAAGCAGAGAGGTTGAGCCAACAATGAAATGATTGGAAACCGACCTTGGAAAAGGCATCTGACTGATGAAATTCATTCTTACGTCAGACTTGAAAAGAATTTGAGAATAACTCCAGGAAATTAGAAGAGTCAGGTAAGATCCTGGGAAAAGACCTGTGGGTTAGGGCCCACTGAAGAGATAACACCGTTGAAAAAGGGATGTTGAACAGATAGATGATGCACCGGAAGAATTGAAATATTTGAATGAGGTGACAACTTTGAATCAATTCAAACACAGACGAATCTCCTGAGATGTCTTGAACACTCCGGAAGGATAAACTGGCGAGAGGCGAACGAGCAAAGGGAAATATTTGAGCTGAGGGAAAGAATACGATCGACAACGAAAAACTTGAATTTGGATCCACCGGAGGAGAGATGAAGAATGACGAACGAGACGAGAATTCACCGGTTGAAATGATTGACGAAGGACTGAAGAGGCTCCACATGAATGAAATAGATGGTCGAGAGAGAGTCAGACTCC
>NC_041385.1:662070072-662074551 GCF_002162155.2 Triticum dicoccoides | reverse complement strand
TCCGGGAAGAGAAGGGGTGGGAGGGCGGGAAAACAAAGGCAACTTGGAAGGGGAAACCGACGAATAACTAAAGAGAAAACATCGGTTGAAATCATTGAGGAAAGAAAGCAAAGGCTTCGCACGAGTAGGATGGATACTCGATTACATACTCCGGCATTGAGAAGAAAAGGGAGGGCGGGTGGGAAAAGACAACAACTGAGGACTTGAACTCAAAGATGAAGAGGCTCGAGTCGACTTGACGAGAAATGCACCGGATAAAAAGAGCTGAGGAACAACTACCGGAAACCCAACTACGTGATCCTAAAGAAAATTTGAAGGGGAAGAGGAGTAATTCAAAACACCTACGTCAAGATTCCTCACCAGAGCGACGAAGAGGCAGAGGAGTAAAAAGAATTCCTACTCTCCCATATAACTAGACTCCGAAAAATAGTTTATTCTAGACTCAACATCGACCAGACTACACGATCAATCAAGGGGGCTCCGAGGGTCGGTCGAGGCTCTGATACCAACTTGTCACGCCCAATATGCGATACTATCCTAAAGAGACTCGAAGGTCCCACCAAGGATAGAACCGCATATTGAAACACTTTTGCAAGGTGGATATCATTACATCAACATTACATAATAGATGGGGATACACACAAGAGGCATACAATGCCACATGAATACAACATCACAATACATAAAAGCATCATCCAACTACGGATGAAACACAAACAGAAACTCAAACGACATCCACCCTGCTAGCCCAGGCTACCGACCTGGAACCTATCCCCTGATCGAAGAAGCAGAAGAAGAACTCAACGCAAGCAAGCATCGCTCTCGCGTCATGATCATAGCAAAACCTATACCTGCAACTGTTGTTGTAGTAATCTGTGAGCCACGAGGACTCAGCAATCCCATTACCATGGGTATCAAGACTAGCAAAGCTTAAAGGGAAAGGAAGGGGTAAAGTGGTGAGGCTGCAGCAGCGACTAAGCATATATGGTGGCTAACATACGCAAATAAGAGCGAGAAGAGAGCAAGCGGAACGGTCGTGAAGCTAGCAATGATCAAGAAGTGATCCTGAACTCCTACTTACGTCAATCATAACCCAAAGACCGTGTTCACTTCCCGGACTCGGCTGAGAAGAGACCATCACGGCTACACACGCGGTTGATGCGTTTTAATTCGGATCTGGTGTCAAGTTGTCTACAACGGACATTAACAAATTCTCATCTGCCTATAACCGCAGACACGACTTTCGAAAGATTATACCCTGCAGGGGTGTCCCAACTTAGCCCATGACAAGCTCTCGCGATCAACGAAGGAATAGACCTTCTCCCAGGAAGACCCGATCGGACTCGGAATCCCGGTTTACAAGACATTTTGACAATGGTAAAACAAGACCAGCAAAGCCGCCCGATGTGCCGACAATCCCGATAGGAGCTGCACATATCTCGTTCTCAGGGCAACACCGGATAAGTCAAGCTACGAGTAAAACCAGCCCTCGAGTTGCCCCGAGGTGGCCTCGCAGGCTGCTCAGTTCGGACCAACACTTAGACAAGCACTGGCCCGGGGGGGGGGCTAAAATAAAGATGACCCTCAGGTTGGCCGACCCAAGGGAAAGGTATAGGTGGTGGTGAGGCAAATGGTAAAACCAATGTTGGGCCTTGCTGGAGGAGTTTTATTCAAAGCGAACTGTCAAGGGGGTCCCATAAATCACCCAACCGCGTAAGGAACGCAAAATCCGGGAACATAACACCGGTATGACGGAAACTAGGGCGGCAAGAGTGGAACAAAACACTAGGCAAAAGGCCAAGTCTTCCACCCTTTACCAAGTATATAGATGCATTAATAATATAAGAGATATTGTGGTATCCCAACCAAAATCCTGTCCACCATGGAGCAATCTTCAACTTCACCTGCAACTAGAAACGCTATAAGAGGGGCTGAGCAAAAGCGGTAACATAGCCAATCAATGGTTTGCACAGGAAAGGTGTCAAAGGTTAGAGGTTCATGGCAATATGGGATGGCTTGATGAGCAAAAGATAGGTAGCGCAGCATAGCGAAAGAGCGAAGCAACTAGCATAGCAATGATAGTAGTGAGATCCAGGGTAGCGGTCATCTTGCCTGAAATCCCGCTAGGAAGAAGAACGAGTCCATGAAGAAGACGAACGGATGAAGCCGAACCAACCGTAGATGAACGAATCCTCACGATCGCAACGAAACAGGAACTATCGAAAAGAAGCACACGACATAGTAAACACACCACACATGAACAAGGCATGATGCAAAAACAAGCATGATGCAAGACAAGACTACATGAAGCTACTCATGGCAAGAGATGATGCAAACAAGAGCAACACATCAAGACAAGTTGAAATGAGGCCGGGAACAACATATAACAATTCCGGTAAGTCCTCAAATGCATATTTCGAAATTGGTCCAGATCTGAATAAACATTAAGTTCAAGTAGTTAAACATCGAGTTAAGATGCACAACGATGATCTACACGAGATTCTAGTCAAGTTACATATAAAGTTCATTTAGTTCGGAGCTACGGCTTAGAAGATATGAGCAAAACAAGTTAAACATGGCATTGATGCGAAATGCACCCAAACATCAAGCAAACACACCAAAACAAGGATGCAACATGATAATATGAAACTACATGCAATTCTAAGCAAGTTTCATAGAGCACACTCAAAACGGAGCAACGGTTCAAACACATACACTCCATACAAGTTTAAAGGACAAGTTGTCCAAAACAGCAACTAGGCATATTACAAGCATCAAAACAACATGCTACAGCACCTCAACATAATAACAAAAGGCATGGGCATGATGTACAGGTAAAGCATTACAAAACATGAACACCGAGCTAACTCCAGAAATCACTAGAACATGCTCAAACACACATGATAAGATTGCAAGTTATAACAATTTCAGACTTTGCAGAAAATAACATCACGATGCAATGTTTAGAGTTATCAAACAACATGTTACAGGAACTTATCATGGCAAACAAAGGCATGGCATGAATCTACTAAATGCATAGATCAAAAGTCCCTTAGTGACCATAAGCCAAAAAGGATCAGAAAATATGATGGCACCCATATAAACATGGCAAGTTATTAAACAGATTCAAACATGGCAGGAACATAATTATGAAGGCATGTAGATGAACTTGTGCAACTCACTACAGAGCAATACATGGCATGGCAAGGCACCCAATAGTAAGAAGGCATGTTTCTGAAGCTAAGCATGGCAATAGCAAGGTCATAGGGTGCATGGAACACTAGCAAAATACATGGGAACAAGTGAACTTAATGTAAACAGGCTGACAGCAACATTATGAAGCAACCTTGGAGCAAGATATGAACCAGCTACAGCAACCTATAAATGCAACCAGGGGCATGGATGGATAGAGGATGACATGTAGATCAAAACATGTTTATAGAACATCTCCAGATTATGCATAGAATAACTAGTAGCAACATGTTTATATAGCATCACGAAATAACAGATTCAGCCTAGCAAAACAGCAACAGCGTGAACACTACTTAACAAGCTCGATTCACTCACCACAAGTCATTGCATGACAAGATAAGCATAACATCATCAAGAAGGCATGTTTGTGAAACAAACCAAGTCAAGAACAAGTCCATAGCATGCGAGGATCAACTACAACAAGCTTGGCCAAATTGAATAACAAGTAAACAATCTGCCAGGAAACATTTTGAAGCAAAAGTAGAGCAGTCAAATGACATGCTAGACTACTCCATAATTTCAACAAAGGTCATGAATGGATAGACAATAACCTATTGTTCAAAACACCCTTACTGAAGTATCTCAAAATATGCATGGATCTCTCTGTAGCAACAAGTTTACATGGCATCAAAATTACAGCAGAACTGGGACAAACAGTAACATCACGATGCCTACTTTGCATGCTTGTGCTAGTCACCACATTGATCACAAAAATGCATGGCATACACCACTGTAAAGAATACATAGCATAGTTCAAAACACATGTAGACATCAATCTCATAGGATGCACACATCAATCATGGCAAAAATGACAAAAGAGCTCGTTCTGTTAACAGACAGCAGAAAACATTATGAAGCACTCTTACAACAATTATTCAGGCACCAAGATGACCTCAAATGAATATGATGCAATGGAATGAAATGATGTACTCTTCGAAGCGAACAATTTGACATATTACACGCACGAAACGGAGCTACGGATGCAGAGATACGGCAGGTCAAACGTGGCATGAAAATTACAGAATCTGGGGACTTAGGATTTCGGGGGTCAACCTTCGAAATGGATCTGGATCGGGTCCCGAGGTCGGCCGGACCTCGCCGGAGCGGACGGGGCCGGAGGCGGGGAAGACGGGGCCGGGGCGACCGGAGAGGGGCGGATCCGGCCGCGGCCAGGCCGGATCTGGCCGGGGAAGACGGCCGGCGAGCGGGCGGCGCCATGGCAGGGCG
>NC_041385.1:662064967-662069525 GCF_002162155.2 Triticum dicoccoides | reverse complement strand
GCGGCGTCCCGGGCCGGGGAGGGCCCAGCGCGGGCCCAGCGGGCCGCGGCGGGCGCGGGGGAGAGAGAGGGAGGGCGCGGGCTGACGTGGCGGCGACGGGTTGGCTGAGGCGGCGGCGGAGCTGAGGTGGCGCGATCTGATTCGCCGGGGTGAGGTGTCCGACGGACATGTCCGGCGCGGATGGACATGTCCAGCGGCGCGGGGAGGAGAGGGCTAGGGTTTCATCCGCGAAAATGGAAGGGGAGGGTCTATTTATTGGTAGAGGGAGCTAGGAGAGTCCAAATGAGGAGCGGTTCTCGGCCATGCGATCGTGATCGAACGACCGAGAGCATGGAGGGAAGTTAGATGGGTTTTGGGCCACTTTGGAAGGGGTGTTGGGATGCAAAGAGAGAGGCTTTTGCGGTTACCCGGTTAACCGTTGGAGTACGAAACGACCTCCAAATGGCACGAAACTTGACAGGCGGTCTACCGGTGTTATACCAAGGCCACTTGACAAGCCTCGGTCCATTCCGAGAACGTTTAGCACCCACTCAAAACGAGAGACGAAAGGGGAACGCCGGAGGGCATAGGAGCGTCGGATTGCAAAACGGACAACGGGGAAAAGGCTCGGATGCATGAGACGAACACGTATGCAAAATGAAATGCACATAATGACATGATAAAATGCAACACGCAAGCAAATGACATGGCAACGACGGCGAATAACTGGCGGACACCTGGCGCAACGAATCCGGGGCGTTACAGGAGTATTATGTTACTGTCAAAAATTGGCACAAAATATGAAGGAGACCAATGGAAGTACTACTAGCAACCCACGATTTAACTACTCGCATGTGTGCAGTGGAGTAATAATGTCTTTCTTCTGCCCTCACGTCCACTCAATTTGCATGCGTTGTATTAATTGACCATCAATGAAGTGAACGACTTTACATGCGTCAAATTATCACATGGGGTGGATCTTGGTACAAAATTGCGTCCGCCCATGTACCTGCGTGTGCGTGCGAGGGAATGAGTGCGCGCATGGCATGCATGCACATCTTTGCTCCGTGCATGTACCGCCAGTATGGCTCAGGGAGGACGAGTACATTCTTCTAGAACCAGCAGCACGTCACTGTGATCAATCCATGCAAGGAGGTCGCGACAACACCTCCACATGTGCCACATGGCTTCATGAACTGTAAGAGAGACCCTGTGTAGCGTGCCATTGGTATTCTAATTTACGTGTTTTGCACATACTCGAAGTACTAGTAAGGTACACGTGCATTGCATGCATCAGATTTTGTAACCAAATTATGAATAAATACCACGCTATAGCATGTAAGCTCTGAGTCATATATGCCTGATGTAGCCCTTCATTTAATTCTTCTAGTTCATCTCATTCAAAATCAATTAGTTTTTATAAAAAAGCTAAGAACGCGGGAATAGGAAAAACATGGGATTATAGTGGAATGTCGTCTTGAATCCTACAGGATTGTACAAGTGTTTGATTGTGCATAGAAAAAACGCAGAATTCTTTCAAAGAGGTTTGAGTGGATGGGATGTTTCCTATGAAATCTAGTGCAAATGAATCATATGGAAAATTTCCTATGGTTTACAATCCTACGAATCAAACAACCAAGATAGGAAAAATTCCTAATGATTAGAATCCTCCAAAATTCCTTTGAGAATCCTTTGAATCAAAGAAGCCCTTAATCTATTTTATGATTCATGGAATTGTGCATTGTAAAGCATAAAGTAAAAACAAATAATGGCAATTCAACTAGAAAAAAAGTTTGGGCAGTTATGATACGGAAGATTCTAGAACAAAAGAGAACCACTGTTGTTTTGAGGTTTGTGCATTATGCTTAAGTTCAACCATGGAGTCTGCTAGATTGTACATGTGGAAAAATCCGGTGGGGGGCTAGAATATGGTGCGAGGGGCCGAGTGGAGGGAGACTATGAAGGAATGCACAAGTGCGAGATCGATATTTAAAGAGAGGGGGCGAGAACATGCGTTGTTGCACGCAGTGGCGGAGCCATGAAAAATAAATGAGCTAGGGGGCCAAGCATTGCTAATCCTTTACGAGGAGGGTCAATTCATGAACTTAAACCATTTTTAGAAGCAATTGTCTAATGATCACATTCATATTAGCCTCGATATATAGTGATGTTGGGGGGGGGGGGGCAGGGCCCTTACTGCCCCCTGTCTTCGCCATTGTGCACGCGTTTGAGAGATGAAGCGGAAGGCATGAATGATGAGAGGGGGACGTTGGGTATATAATTAATGTGGGTGTATTAGCTATATATGTTAATCCTATATAGAGAGGTATAGATTGATCGATGTGGACGTGGGAAAGAGGATGAGACCTCACTGGATATATTGATTGATCGGTTTGTGTGGAAAACTATGAAAGACCTAGCTATATACACACATACATAGAGGAACATCAATCGTTGTGCATGCACGTGTGAGGGATAAAGAATGCCCGATATGATGGAGAAGGGGATGTGTGTGGGTGTGTGCCTTCATGGGAGACCGACCTGAAGAAAAAGAGTGCATGTGCGCGATGGATAATGCCGACTGGTAGTGTGTGCATGCATGCACAAGAGAAAGTTAGTGGGACAATTATAAAGAGAAGATGACTGTGTGGGTGTAAAAGACTAGGTGAGGTCATAATCAATGTAAAGTTGAATTCAAATATTTGAATAAGAGATCTTGATGTTTGAAACCCATGCATGCATGAATATAACAGAGATCTGCGCGGTGTGGTTTGGAAACGAGCATGTTGTAATGTATACACATTGAACAAGGTCAGACTAATTTGAATTTGAGATACCGATGGCAGACATCATTTGGCCACGTCGCATCCGTGCATGGACACACTATTCTAATGGGAGATGATGGGCGGCTTTCGCATCACATATCTATATCTATACCCCTATATATATATTTTTTTATATTTTTTTATATTGTGTGCGGGTAACTTTAACTTTGAAAGATGGTCGTTGGATGAGGTGAATCCGATGGTCCAAATATGGCAAATTTGAGCACTACTGGCCGTTGGATATCATTTAGATTCCACCAGATTTCGCCACATGTATAATCTAGAAGACTCCATGGTTGAACTTAAGCATAATGCACAAACATCAAAACACAAGCACTTCTTATTTGTTTTTACTTTATCAGAATTCGCCACATGTATAATCTTCCGTATCAGAATTGCCCAAATGTTTTTCTACATGATTTGCCATTATTTGTTTTTACTTTATGTCTTACAACGCACAATTCCATGAATCTTAAAATAGATTAGCTTTCTTATAAAAACTAGATGATTTTGAATGAAATGAACTATAAGAATTAAATGAACATCTACATCATGCATATATGACTCAAAGCTTACATGCTATAATGTGATATTTATTCATAATTTGGTTGCCAAATCTCATGCGTGCAATGCACATGTACCTTACTCTAGTCTAAATGGTGTTTGTGTGTGTGTTGTGCGTGTTGAGGTGCAAATTGTCTTTTTTTTGGTACACGTTAAGCTTGTTCTTACGAAATTTCAAGCCGCGCCTTGCTATGCCGAAAATTCAAGCTAGCGTCTCTGTCTATCGTGCTGTGAAACTCCCGCCTCTTCAACCCGCGCCTTGTTAGCCCAAAATATTTAAGATATATCTTTGTCTCGTCGTGCTCCGACAACTCCCTCCATCTCAACCTGTGCCTTGCTATTCCGAAATTACAACGCACGCGAAAAATCCCACATCCTATGAAATCCCGACACATGAAATGCCCGTGGTACCCCTGAACTGAAAGAAGCGCCTCAAATCGGTGGGGGTACTTTCGTAACTTACCCCATATTTCGGACAAGCGCGTCCCTAAGCCATGGTTCCCCACTGCCATCCCATTCGCCCACCCATTCATACACCAAGGCCGCGAAAACCCACGATGAAGCCCCACACCCTGCTCCGTCCGCCACCCAGCCGGAGCCTCTTCCCCGACGATGTTGTCCACAGCAACACCTCGACGTCCCTCATCCACTATACCGGATGAGGATTTGTCGTCGATCTCGTGGTCCTGCCGGTTCAGCCACCCCATCCTCCACCTCCAAGGAGCTGCCCTGACGTTCCCCTCGTCTTTCGCGCCACCTCCATTCCCACACCACCGTCTTCACCTGCACCACCAGAAGAGCATCATCATCGTCGTTTCCTCGGATGAAGCTGCGGCCTAATCAGCGCCACCAAAGAGGTTGTACACTAATCGCCGCATTTTATTCTTGATTCGATCTCACGGTGCTGCCGGCGCTCGGTCCCGAGCCGACACGATGCGGCTCCATCCACGGCAGCGTCGCCGGCCACTTCCTCCACGGCGTCGCTCCCTCGGCGGTGACATCCACATCAGTAGGAGCTGCTGCTGCTTTATCTCTCCCTCGCGCTGCTGCTCTACTCTTGCTCTCGGTTCCCTGCCTGGTCTGCTCTTGCTATTGCTATTGCTCTTGCTCGCGCTGCTGCTCTCGCTCTTGCTCTTGCTTGCGATGCTGCTCCGATTTAGCTACACTTCAGTCGACTGAATCGACTTTTG
>NC_041385.1:662061896-662064709 GCF_002162155.2 Triticum dicoccoides | reverse complement strand
GGAAGATTTAGCCGCAGCGGGGAGGTGGGCTCGCCGGAGAGGTACCCCACTATCTATATTAGGGTTCAGGATGGGGGCGGTGGTCGCGGCGGTGGCGGGTCGGTGGCATGGGGATCACCGGAGAAAAAGCTCGGCACAGGGGGGCCTAGAGGGATGGCCGGGGCGGCGACGGACCGGCGGTGGGGCGGCGGCGGACCAGCGGACCGGCGGACCGACGGGGGGCTGCTGTTTGGCCGGTGGTGGCTGGCGGCTCAGGGGGGTGGAGGTTGAACATGAACCGCAGGCCCTTGATTTCATATCCAACGGCTGCAAAATCGACTGACCAGAGATGAAAAAGTCAGCCGACCGATGTGTAGCCCCACCTTGCTAGTGCGCTTAGTTTCCATTGCAAAATTCAGTTTCGACAGCAAAATTCAGTTTCGACAGTTAAGTTTAGTTTCGATAGTTAAGTTCAGTTTCGACAGTTAAATTCAGTTTCAACAGTTAAGTTCAGAGATGAGCGGCTGATATATTTTACATCTAGCACTTTGTAGTTATGTATTTTACGTCATGTATTGGAGATGCTATTAGATTTCCACTCAGGTTAACGTTGTTCGTTGTCTCTCTTGTCCTGCTTCAGCCTCGGTGTCGTACAACTCACCGGAGCTACTCCAACAACGAAACCCTCCATCACAGCGGAGCAGTACCTCGGGCTCCATCTCCAGACGCCTAAGATCTTCTTCCCCTCCTCCGACAACCAAGTCAGCCGGAGCATCCTCACCGGCCAACCCAATCATGCTGAGACCGACATGGCTTCGCCAAAGAGGTTGTACACTTGTTGCATCTCTACATGTTATATATATTGTCCACTGAGCACTCGTAGTAACAGGAAATACGATTATTTTATCCTACTATATGACAAGCAGTGAGGTACCAGGCAACTTAGCTATCCGTGATGGACTCTCTTGAATGCCATCATTATTTATCTCTGCGCGTTTGAGCTGTGCATTTGTCGATGGGCCTGGGAGTTGAGCTAGTATGGCAGTGGCCTGGGTCCAAAGTAATAGAAGTAGCACAAAAACATTTTTTTAGTGTAGGATTTTCCTTGCTCAAGCCCGCCTACTTGAATCGCTAGTGCTTGAAAGGAAAAGTGAATGAAAAACATAGGAATTGGAAAGTTTCCTATGGTACTACTTTTCATGAATTTGGTGCAAAGGAATGGAGCAAAGGAAAACTGTAGGATTTGTTCCTTTAGTGTCTCCTTGAAAGAAAAACCGTAGGAATTCTAATTTCCACTTCTCCTCCTTTTCATATTCCTATTCATCAAGCACAAGACTAAGAGATAGTAGCATAATAGCATTATAAGCGTACATTTTCTTGTGGTTTGACTTAATCTCACCATGCTTTTTTGCATCCTGTGATCTTCCAATTGTTGTGAATCAAACACCCAGATTGGCAGAAATCCTGTGTTTCTAAATTCTCTATTTTGCACATGCATACCTATCCTATTCATGTCTATTTCCTATCCCTGCATTGTTAGAATCCTCAAATTCAAACAAGCCCTTACTCAATTACTTCTGTTACAGATATGTGTCAAAGAAAACCTTGTGTGGTTTGTCCTGCTCCTACGGCGCTGTGTTCCACCCCAGCTCAGCTGATCCAACAACGGAAGGGTTCACCACAACAGGGATCCGCTCTCCAGACTGTCTTTCACCGCCTCAGATCTTCTTCCCCGCCGCCGGCAGCCACGACAACTGCATTACCATCATCAACTGAGAAGATGACCTTGAGGACTACACGGGTCCGCAAGAGAGGTCGCACTCTTCCGTGTCTGCTTACGTTATGCATCGCTTAATATGATGACATGCTACATTATCGTCGTGTTCACCTATTAGACTCTGAGTCAGGTCCAAACTAATACTGAAACTTGAGTTTTTAAATGGTTGTGGGTACATATTGGGGCAGCAATCCGTACTATCTGTCTACTATGTGGTTAATCTCTAGTGTCTACTATGAGTTTCATTATGGATGCAAACAAACATTAAAGGAGCCATTATCTATATTTTTTAACTAAAGCTATTATCTGCCTGCTATCATTGGTTTTGGATCTATCCACATTTTGCTACCATCACTCTGGATTTGTGCATGCACTCCTTACATAATCTCACTATGTTTTATTCTTTTGCATGCCAGTTATTGTACACAATGGAACTGATCATGTAGAGCAAAAGAGACGAGCCTTGTGTGGCAATAAAATTGCATGCAGACATCGTTCCATGGTGGGCGCAAAGGCAGCCCCCCTCCACCCATTTCGGATCATAATCAAGAGGAAGATAACTGTTCTGAGGGGGATTCATAAGGAGAAGACCACTCCTATTTACCCCTTGAGGTCTTCGCTCTAACTTGGCATGCTGATGTTGGTAATATCATGCATATGGTGCCTTGTATTTCTTACTGTATACATTAAAGATGCCATCTGCTTATTTTAGACATGCTTTGTGTCAATGCCATCTGTTTAGTTTCTTTATCGTATATGTGAATCATGCAATGCCATCTTGTCTAGCCAGGAATCATATATGTGAATTTTGCAATGCCACCCAGGTCAGCCAGTCATCTTATATGTGAATTATATCATGCCATCATTTTTTATTACGTGTTAAATTTGTCAATAATTTTAGTACATTCAATTACTCTTCCTGTGCATCAGCTATTCAGCACGGTCATGGAAAAATCTGGAGTGGAAACAAGGTCTTCAGAGCAGACAATGCTATCTGATGAAGCGCGTGTCTTGCTGGTTACCAATAGCTCCTCAGAGGAGGTTTCAGAGACGAATG